>NW_027656223.1:0-133665 GCF_964235325.1 Thermobia domestica | reverse complement strand
ACCACACACTGAGAAAAATCCGTTATCCCGACAGCGGAATATTGAACAAATATACGGAATAATCTTGCTTACTACAGAAATCAGTACGGAGCATACGTTATCCATATGCTACATAGGCACTGCCCTTAAGTGTTGCATCATGCCGTTGCAGGGTGTATGACATCTAAAATTTTCCGTATATATATAAGAATGTTATATTTGTTAGCTATATGTTATATACGCCCATTTGTACGTGAGATCTTGACCGCCTATAGAAAAAACATTGTTTCATACGGAAAATACGTATAGGTGTAACACTTATACGGAAAGTATTTTAAAACATGCGTTTTCAATTGTACGTTTTCTATGCGTTATGTCCAAAAACTACAGAATTTACAAAGTAAGATACGTTTTTACGTACCCACATACGATATTTTTTCTCAGTGAATAGTTTCCAGAAACTCAACTACAGCGTTTTCGGAAATTCCGCTTTTAGAGAGAGAAGGGCGGCAATTTCTATTTTTCACCTCTCAACATCTAATGACTAGCGTTCGGCAAGCTCAGGGGAGCAGATCCCCGAATTTTGAATAAGGAGTTTATATTCCAACTTTCATATCCTTAACATATTTCTGATCTTAAGAGATTTGGAGATATGATCATCTTACTATAGCAAATGTAACCCCTCACCCTTTTCTTCCCTTCTAAGGGGAACATAAAAAGATGCTAAGACACATCTTTGGATATTTTAAATTAAAAGTGTAAATACCAAATTTCATGTCTCTAATCTTAAGAGATTTCAAGATATGATCATTTTGTTATAAAAATTGTAACACTATTCTTTTTCTCCTCGCCTCTTTTTTCTTCTCGTCTAGGGAAATATCAAAAAACGGTAAACTGTGTCTTATTATTTTAAATGGAAAGTTCATATACCAATTTTCATGCCTATACCCGTCAGTTTCGGAGAACGGAAATGTTACAATAATAATTGCCACCTTTATTCCCACCTCCCCCGTTGAAGTTTCGAAAATCCTTCCTTAAATCACAAATCCTATGCACTGTCAAAATTTCAAATTTTTAGCTTAAGCGCTTTGACCTCGGCGTTGATCATTCTGCCATCACTCTCCATCACTCAGGAGCTCTTCTTAATATAAAGATGATGATGTCTGTATCTCTAAGTCTCGGATGGGTAGAAACATAAAATTTGGTATATGATCTTCCCATTTCAAATAATGTCATGTGTTTCGGCATTTTCTGATGTTCCCCCTAGAAGGGAAGAAAAAACACCCCATTTCTAAACTTTCCCCGTCAAATTTCCAGAAATCCTTTCATAGGGTGCCTTACGTCATAAATCCTTTGTACTGTCAACATTTAAAGTTTCTAACTTAATCGGTTTGGTTTGCACGTTAATTAGTCAGTCGTTCTGAATTTCTTATATATATAGGGTGGCCCGAAAGTAGGAATACATCCCTGTATTGACCAAGTATAACATTCTAGTTTATGGGTTTGTTTACTTTGACTCTTTCGAGCTTAAAATGTAAGTAAAAACACATTAAGAACACCCAAGTCTACCTCATGGATAACAATAAGAAATTATATAAAATACAATGAGCTGATCAGTACGGTACTGTATACCTACTTTTGGGTCACCCTGTATTCAAGCCTTCGGCTAGCTGGGACTTCGTTCCCAGACACCGCATTTGTTCGGCCTACGGCCTCGTACTTCTCATATTCCTAAGACATCTCCAATTTTAAGAAATTTCGAGATATGGCTATCTTATTATAACAATCATGACTCACACCTTTTTCTTCCCTTCTAATCATCCCTCTAACCTTAACGAATTTCGAAATATAGGCGTTCAATTGTAACCCCATCCTTTTCTCTTCCCGTCGTTCTTTCTTCCTTTCTAGGACAAAAATAAAAAAAAAATTGTGAAACATGTGTTTGACTATTTTAAACGAGAAGTCCAAATACTGAATTTAATATCTGTAACCTTAAGAGATTTCGAAAGATGGACATCTTACTACAATAATTGTAATTCCCACCCCTTTTTCCTTTTCATACCCATTTCTTTTATTCTAGGTCAATATATGTATACAAAAAAAAAGCTGAAAGATTTATCTAATTATTTTAAATGAGAAGTTCATGTACCAAATTTCATGTCCCTAACATTCAAAGATTCCGAGATATAGACTTTTAAGATTATAATTGCCACCCCTTTTTTCTTGTTCCCTTCCCAATGAATTTCCAAAATTCCTTCCTTACTGGGACTTTCCATCACAAATCCTTTGATCTGTCCAAATTTCAAGTTTCTAGCTTAAGCGATTTGGTCTGGGAACCCCGATTTTTGTTTTCTTCACATCTTTTTTTCTTTCCTTGTGTGGGAATATTAAAAAAACGCTTTAACACGTCTTTAATTACTTGAAATAGAAACTCTAAATATTAAATTTCATGTCTCTAACCTTAGCGAATTTTGAGATATGGCCATCGATATTCGTATTCGAGTTCTGGGGCGTTAGGATTTTGGGGGTAATACTGTATCTTCACAGTTAAAAATAAAGTCTCGATTCTGGTATATTATGTTGGCCAGCTATACAGACTTTCTATTATGCCTTGATTTGAAAATAAGACGAAACATATTATTCACTGTTCATTATTATTTGCGGGCCGCGCATAAGTACGGATGGAACATACTAACGGGCCGCTATTTGCCCATCACTGGCGTAGATTATATCGGACGTAAAGAAGTGATAATCATATTCTTAGTCTACGCAGGTTGACTCCGTATCAAGCTCTCTCAAAGTACAATCTTGTACCCATCGATATTTCCAACGGTTCACTAGATAGGGTTGCATTTCTAATGTATATATATATATATGCATATATAGTTTGTATTAAAGCTATTTTTGAAGTCGGTTATTTTCGTATGCATCTCGATCGAAACGACAATTCCAACCAAAAGAATGTTTGTTCCTACGTGGTAAGCAACCCAAAATACTCAAGAAACGCACGGAGCTGCATGAAGTACAGGATATTATGAATTTAAGTATTGGAACAAACTCACTTTCTATCTTTCAAACAATTATAACAAATACGTAAATTAATTACCCATTTTTTTACAAATAATTTATATGTAAGAACTTTCAGTAAAAAGTGCATCCAAATATGATCAATTGCTCTCAATATGATCGCAAACATATATGCATATATACAGGTCAAACTGATAATATTTTTTTAAAGTCGGTTAAAAAAAACATTAGTTCCAGGATCTGCCGATAGAAATAATAATAATAATAATAATAATAATAATAATAATAATAATAATAATAATAATAATAATAATAATAATAATAATAATAATAATAATAATAATCCTTGTCCCAGCAATAATAATAATAATAATATAAATTAATAGTACTCAAGAAATTATTCGTTATTTGATTTTATTCAGTTACTTAGTGAATTAACCCAAGTATTTTTCAATATTATATTAATTATTCAAACATTTGTTAGTTATCCCTTTAACTATCGGAACAATTACATTTATTTATTCGATTATTTATTCTTCGAAAAATCATTCCTTATTTTGATATACTGTTTCTTGAATAGTTATTTTGTTCAAAATTTTCGAAGAATACATCGTTGGACTTACTCCAACATATGAAATGATTCGAAATTTTATATTATTAATTTAGAGACAATAAAAATTATGTATTTTTTCTGTGATGTACTCACCAGTCCTGCTTCATCATCCGGAACACAACGCCCAGTAGAACCTTCTAGATGGCAGTTGCAAGGGCGACAAGGGTTAGGGTCATCCCTTCGTACTCCAGAAGGTCGAAACCAACCTTCTTCACAGCGCTCACAATTGATTCCCGTCGTATGAGCCTGTAAGGTAAAATATGTTATAAGTAAAAAGAGTATTCTACATTCCACATTTCACGTGTATCACACTATATTTTTCACAATTGGAGAGCTTACAATAACAACGTTACATTTTGTTTCTTTGTTTCCTAGCATTTAACGAACAGTACTGCAACAATACTAGGTACTATAAGTACCATTCAAAGATATTGGGCATTGTTGTCTGTAAACAAATCTCAGACTATTTCACTGACTTATTTTACAAAATTTAGAAGGATTACACTTATGGTCCTGCTTATCCGGAAAGCGAATTTGGACTCCCTGGTGATTCCAAGATTGCATTCCAAACGGTGAATAAATAATGAAACGTTACCTGTAGCGTTAATCCTTATTTGTTCTAAGTTTGTTTTTATGTTGTATTTCTCATTGGGATTACTACAAGTAAAGCATATGAATACAGTGTAGCTATCCTGTGCATGTCAACTACTAAAACTGTAATTACGTAAGTGCTTTACGTGTCCCATATACAGATAATATTCAACTTCATGTCTTTTTATTCTGCTTTTTAAATCCATATTATAGCCTTATTTTAAGTTCAATTCCAGCTGCTATTTTAAGTGGTCTATTTTATTACCAGTAAATGGAGTTAGTTTTCATAGTATTTTCGGTCAATCTGTACTGATTCTGGTTTAATGGAGTTCTGATAAATTAGGAGTCCCAGCGCATTTGGGTGTAATGTCTGTAGACAGCAATGGTATTCATATTTCCAGATAAGTATTTTGGCGCCTCTTCCCCATTAGTTTTTCATCTTTCAAATATTAATACGAATTTAAGTATGGAACACTTTTTATATATACATGTACAGTATATTGAAGTTTTTATTTACGTATTCCTTTTTACACGAAATATAGTGTGTCTGAAAAGATAACTGGACATATCGACAGTTGGATGCAAACGTCCAAATAAATTCTTTATGTCCAAAAATTAATGTTGCCCAGGAGATGAGAAAATTTCTCGCTTCATCTCGAAAGCAACACGAGAATCAGGAAAAGTGCATTTTTCAAATTCCAGACGATATGAGAAATTTCTTGAGTCTCATGGACAACACTAATTCACCCAAGTCTTAGATCTCCAACGCTGTTTTAGTGTTAAATTATTCATAATATAAAACCAGTAATTGATAAATTGATTGTACAGGCCGCAGCAAAAAAACTGCAAATGAGCATGTAAGTCTTTTTATGAAACGATTAAGTTTTTTGCTCCAAAATACGTGTGCAGGGGAGGACGCCGAAGTTTCTCCTGGCGTGATTCCAGCCACTTAGACATTATGTTGATTCCCTGTGCTGTTAGGCATAGTTTCGCAATAAACTTACATGCTCATGTTGCAGGTTTTTTGCTGCGGACTGTACAAACAGAATGAAGAGCATTTATCGATGTTTAAATATATGCAGGTCCAGAGGCGTTGATTAAAGAGGGGGGAGGCAAGAGAGAACAGTTATCTCCGAATTTTTGAAGGACCCCTTAATATATATATACCGGTAGTTTCATTTGGAAATGTAAAGTTTTTATATGTATTACTGGTTCATAGAAGAAAATGGTGCCATACAATATTTGCCACTGCCTGAGTACGTATTGGTTCTGTCTTTCCGTGGAGTTAAGAAAGCTGCAGGAATTGCGTTTTAATTGCAATTCGAAGCAATTAATATTGTATAGCGTATTTCTTTAAATGACGTAGCATATGCTTGTAGTATTTACTGTCTTTCATTTTCTAAAAGTAATAACATACATTTATTGGCATGTGTGGAATTAAAAATATAAGTTCTTCATTAATCTCCAGTTTCAATATAACTTCTATTATCCTTTCTATTTATTTGTTTCCCAAATTTGTTACTAAATAATCTGATCACCCATTTTTCCAGACAGAATTTTAAGATGTTCATGAGCAAACAAACAAACAAACAAACAAAAATTAAACATCTTACACTTTCGTTGTTTAAGAGTACAAGGGCTAGTACCTACTTGCGTTGCTCTTGCCACTTTACTTACTAAAATATGAAATATAATATACAGTACTTTACCTGTAAAATATAGTATCCTGTTAGTATATAACCTTCCGTCAAACAAAGTGTTAGAAACAACGAGGAAAACTAACATTGATATACAAATATTCAAATCATGTCTTGCCATCCTCCCACTTTTAACGTCTAATCGCCATCACTAAGCAAGTTTCATTAAACAATAATATATACTCTAGTAGCAAACAGGAGCGGATCCAGGACGGACTTCTGGCAGGGGCGATGGGTTGTAATACTGCTACTTAAAGCTACTTTTAAGAGTCCCAAACTCCTAGTTTCTTATTCTGGGGGAGGGGCAATTGCCCCGACCGCCCCCCCTGGATCCGCCCCTGGTAACGAATATGGATTAAAATGTTGTTATATCATATCCTCCGTGGATCTGTCGTGGAATACGGAAAAATCTGATTAGATGAAGTTGAGAAAATTCAAGGGATAAATTTTGTTCATAAATTTACAAAAAAAGACGAGATAAATTTCGTGACGAGACGGGATAACCTTTTTCGACAGTCGAAACGAGACCTACGCAGGGATTTAGAGACGAGAAGAGAAAACCTTATGGCAATACTACTAAAAATGTTCGTACCCCAAGAGAGCTCGTACAAAAAATTAGAAACATGTCTAAATTGAATGCAAAGACGCAATTATTCCCCTTCTTCCTATAGCGTTTTTAAAATTATTTTATGCTTTTTTCAGTCTGTTAATATTTGCCATAGAAACTTTTTATTATTAGTTGAATCTATCCTACAAATCTATCCATTTGTATTTTTGGTACCCTGCTGTAACTTAGGGGGAAATGACACTATTGGCTTAGGTAAATGTGCTAGAACTTTTCTTCAGTCAGAACTCAGAGAAGGAAAGTATATAGATGAGCTGATACGAAATAACATGTTTAGTTGTATATTTCCTTAAAAAATGATTTTTAACTGCAGATACAGTACATGACCTCCTGTATGCAATTCCATTTTCAGTTGGCATGTTTGTTTTGATAATGATACTAGTTATCCAATCATTCATTAATAAGGGAAGAGCATGTGTATTTCATGTCTATCCAATAAGACAGTGGTTCCCAACCCTTTTTCAGCGGCGACACACTATATTGAACACCCACGACATCGTGACACTTATTGATTCTTTATTATTAATAATCTAAATTACAACAATGCAAGACTGTGAGTTTCTACGAAGTAGTGACTCTTATACAGTAGTAGTAATAGAAATTGTTAGTGTCGCTGGAGGCGTTGACTGGTATAGGCCTAGTCTGTCTCAAAATGGCTTTTAACTAATTATTAAATGCCTCATGATTTTCAGATTCTAACCAAAGCTTCGGAACATACTCTATGGGAATTTATAACGCATCAATGTGTCATGACATACAGGTAGGGAACCACTGCAATAGGAATTTGAAAGAATAACCCTCACCGTGCAATTTAGACAAACTCCTCCACCGTCATACTCTCCTTGTAAGTTGATGCTAGTTCTCTGAACCGCCACTACGGGGTCGTAGCGGCATTCAGTCGCGTGTCCAAAACATTGGCAGGCCTCGCATTGCGCGCCATCTGTTGCCGTTCCTGCGCGCCACGGCTTCTGATTGAACAGAGGGCAGCAGCGTTCGCAACTGTCTCCACATGTATTGTGCTGACATCTACACGTCTGGTGCTGAAACAATACAAAATATTATTGCTTTTCAATTACTAAAAAAATTAGAATTACAAAGAACAAATTCATATAAATTAAATTACAGTTCAAGATATAGCAAGGAATATTATTTCGGGACCATTAACAGTCTTTTTTTTATTAATAAGTTAAATGAACTATCCTCACGATCCCTAATGAGCTTCTACAGTATAAAAATTTTGGTAAGAGAATTAACGTTTTCGATAAAATTATTATGTGTATATTCTTAATTATGATACATTTCCTCTATGAGTTCAATTATCTGGGAGATAGAAAATTCAAAAATTTGGTATGGGAAATATGAAGGAAAAAATTATCAAATTTTAAGATCATTGTTCCTTCCCTTTTAATAAGTTATGTCACGTTTCATAAAATCATTAGATCCTCCAAGTTGATCTTAATATGATTTTTTTGGGAACTGGAGATCGAACTAAAAAGTTTCACGAAGAAAACAGTAGAGGTGTCAATTTCACAAATAAATGAACGGGCCACCGCACTACATTTTCTCGTTCTCACTTCTCCAACAGAACCATGTCATGCTGCAGTTACTTACGAAACATGAATAAAATTGTAATAGACGTTTTCTCATAACTTCATTGGAAGAAAATTCACCCCAAGAGCAAAGCATCCCTTATGAATTTTCTGATGAGAAATTATTTATGCCATATTATAGTGTTATTAGAAAAATATTTATAAAATATGAACAAAATAATTTGAACAAGTTTCGAGAGTTTCGAGAAAATTGTCTGGAAAGAACACTCGGACGAGTGTAAACGAGAAATTTTTTAAATGAGAAATTATCAATGCCATACTGTAGGGTTGATGGAAGATTATTTATTTATAAAATATGAAAAAAAAAATAACTGAAGAGTTTAACAGAAAATTGTCCGAAAAATCTAACCCCCGAAGTAAACCACCCATTCTGGATTCTTTTTTCATGTAAAATGATATATGTCATATTGCAGAATTGTTAATGAAAATGTTTATATGAATAATATCTCCTGAGTCTTTTTTAGGGATGCGCACGAGACAAGTCGAGACAAGATTTTCCTGGCAAAATTCGAGTCGAGACACGGCTCTCCCAATAGAAAATATACATTTTTCGAGTCGAGACATCACTTTTACAGCACAATTTTTGAGACGAGACAGCTACAAATCTTGTCTCGTGCGCATCCCTAGTCCTTTTGAGAAAATCGTCCGGAAAAAAAGTCAATAGTAATTATAATGTTTTAAATAAAAAAATAACTGTCACAATATTAATATTCAGGTTTGTTAATGGAACATTTGTTTACAAAACATTAATCAAGTTGCTTGCGCTTTTTTTGAGAAAATCATCCATAAAGAATTCACACTCAAGAGTAAACTAACCCTTTTAGATTTTTCTTAGAGAAATGATTTATATTGAATTACAGAATTGTTAATAAAATGTTGATTTAGAAAAAAAAATCCTTAGAGCAGTTTTTAAGAAAATCGCATTTTTCTTTTAAATGTTCATCCTTGCGTAAACTGTTCTTATTTTGAAAGTAGTAAGAAAATTTGAAGCCCCTCTATAGAGAATCTTATTTAAAAAAAAAAAAAAAAAAAACTTCAGTATGAAATTTGATCCTGATACGTTAAATGGTATGGCCTCTGTGCGAGTGTGCATTACAAAAATAGGACGAAAAAATTGACAGACAACAAAAATGTAACTCTTTCGGTATGTAGCGACATGAAACGTGTAAATCGCTTGAAATTTTGAACTCTTTTTTTTTTTTCAACAATAATCGTGCATTCTTCTCACGTTCGAAAATAAAAATCAATAAAGGACAATTTTTAAGATAAAACTGAATACAACCAAACCACCAATAATTGCTCACCTTAGAATAGCTGTTTTTTTTTTTTTTTTTTAACATTATTACTAACTTTTAACGGGGAGCATAATATCCAAAAGTGACACATATCGATAGACCGCATTCACTTCAACACAACGATATCGATAAGCATAAATTCCCATACGTAATTTTCGAAAAAAATCGACAAAATTCCGTTTTCATTACGCTACAAAGCACTTCGTTTGTTATCAATAATATTTGTGTTTGTAATTTACTGGGACTTAATTATTTATAAGTAGTGTTTGTGTACAAAATGCAATGCTAAGTAGCAGAATGTATTTCTTGTTCTCTGTCTCCTCCTAACGGTGACACACACGTGCTTCTAACAGTAAGGAACATACTACCTGTAAATAAATTAAATATCCTAAAACAACTGTGACACAATGGAACGCGCCTCTAACATTCGTAATAGTAAGCATTAGCCGAGTTTAGCTTCTATCGAAACCAGTGGTAGGCACAAAAACATGTTTTTCGGTTTTCTAAAAAAACTGGTTCAGTTTTTCACCGAAATCGGTTTCGGTTTTCTTCAAAACCAGTTCCAGTTTTTTTTTTCAAAATTGGTTCTATTTCTGACCAGAATAGTGTTTCGTTGTTCCCCGGAAACTGATTCCGTTTCCACAGAAATAGTTTTGTGTGTTTTCCAAAAGTTTTCGCCGAAACCAGTTTCGGTGAAAACCGAACCGGTTTTGGAAAAAAACTGAAACAGTTTCGGTGAGAAACTAATATCGGCTTTTCGAATTTCGGTTTTTCTGGAAACCGGTTTCCTGTTTTTATAAAAACCGGCTTTGCCCATTCCTAATCGAAACACGAAACATGAATCGAGATTAAAGTCTACAATCATACTCACTAACATGACATATTTGCGTAGACCTAATAAAAATTGTTTGCAAGAGCCATCTATCGAAATAAGCATTGGTAATTGAATTAAGACAGCAATTTTCTACATATCTAACCTTCATGCTCTTTCATGCCTCCTCTTTAAACTTTTGCATCCTGAGGGCTTATATATCAATAAAGCACCACTACTATCACTAGTACTACCACTACTACTACTAATAACAACAATAGTTTAAATAATAATAATAATAATAATAATAATAATAATAATAATAATAATAATAATAATAATAATAATAATAATAAGAAGAAGAAGAAGAAGAAGAAGAAGAATTTAAGGTATTCTCCAATATAGATAAGATACTTACTCCTGTTATTTCATCGGTGTGACAATCGCTGGCGTGTCCCAGACACACACACTGTCCTCCAATGGAGATATCTTTAATCGAATAAAAGTAACGACGCGTGACTGTTTCGTCAACTGTTTGAGTCATTAAATCGGCATTTAAAGTTCGAATCCTTTGCAATCGAAGCCTCACATATCGTGCTTGCGTAAACTCCCTGAGTTCTTCGCTCGAGTCATTCGCTCCTGGTCGACCTTTCACCAGAGAAGTGTGGATCTGAAATAAATTAAATGAGAGATTAAAATTAAAGCCGTATTATTATTACATGTCTTTTAAAAGTGTCTTAAATAACGGTTAAAAGTGATCCAATGTTAAACGAATAAATGATATAATAATATGTATGTTAGCATGGTCGTGCGGGTTAAGGTATTAGCGTAGTGATCATAATACGAATCTAACGCAGGTTCGAATCCCGCTCAAGGGAGCCCATTCCCCTCAGAGTTGGGCGCAACCCTGCAAAAATATCACTCCTCCCCCCAAAAAATTTATCATTCTTAAGTTTATACCATTTTCAACGAAAAATTATGCCCCCCCCCCAATCTTCTCATAGGCACAGTATGTGCCATAAAACTCGTCTATTGGACCGTCTATAACATATTAATTACTGTACACAATTCCTGAACTTCGGACAATAATGCTACTCTATTCATACATACTCAGTAAGTTATTAGTGAAATAATTCATCCAACTACCCACGATTTCGCACCTCGTGCTCCAGTAAAGCCCAATGACTAGAGTGCATGGTCCAGAGTTCAATTTCCGAAGGGAACATAATTCAGGAGGGGTTATTACTGAGCATCGAGAGGGGATTAGAAAGCTACTTGAATTATGCGATAGCGGACTCAGTCAAGGAAGTCAGAATTAACGGTGGAAGGGACGGATGTACTAATCATACATAACCTAATTAAAAAGCCATCTGGGTATTCATATTTCTTCGTAGGCTGTGAAGATAGAGCTTAACTTTTTTCTTACACCATATCCCATTGGCGTTAGCAGCACATAAACTTTGCGGGGACAGACTACCTGCGGGACTGGGGTCTATTGAATACACGCAAGAAAACGGGGGTCCAGGGGTGCTCCCCTCGAAAATAAAAAAGATAGTCTTCGTACACAGCATTTTAAAGCATTTTTGACTCAAAAAACAAAAACTTATTTGTGTGTTTTACTTTTACCTTTGATAGTTTCTTTTTTCTTTTTGAAAATGTGATTCTAAAGACAAACACACTTAGTTTGTTTGTTTAGTTAAAACAGTAAAATTCAACCCTGTTTTATACAATTTTAATTAAACATTACCAAGTGCATGTCAAAAACAAAATAATGATAAAAGGTGGTGTGAAGTGAATATTCAAGACTAATAGACTTGAAATCAGGCTTCAGGCTTACAAACCTACAATTAATATAAATCAGGCTCAACAATGTATGTTAAAAAGTTAGTTGAAAATTATTATTCAAATTATTTTTAGCTAAACAAAACTTGCTATCTAAACAAAAATAGTTTGTTACGTTACAGCTTACTTCTCCTCCATATTCACAGGGCCAAAAACTTACCGCCTTTCTTCACAATTGGAACCAAACTTTTGTGCTACTCTTTTTCTTTTATATCCACTTTGTCTAACATTGTTTTGTGGACGTCGCAAACTGATACATGGTTAAGCTTCTTGTGGATCATAGTTGACCTAAGATACTTGAAATATTAGGGAAAGGGGACGAAAACCGTTTTATAAATATTGGGAGGACACATCCCGGTGTCCCCTGTGGGATTGACGCCCTTGTCAAGCGCAATACAATAATATGCCGTAATACATTTTGATTCTTTTTTCATATTTACACAAACATTTCATTCAAGAAGGTAGGACATGTATTAGGGTCGCGAAATGAGATTTACTTTGTATAAGACTGTAATGTTAGTACGTTCCTACCTTCTTCAGTCCACAAAAGTGAATCTCTGAATTCTGTTTTTCGCAATAGATAACTAGAGCGATGGTCTGCTAACATCTTCATGAGTAATTAATTTTAACTGTAACTTCAACGTACTACAGTATATAGTTTAAAATTCATATCCCCTAGCTTCTATACAACCTGTACATCAGCAAAGCATTGTCAGTTGCCTATCGTCAAAGGATATGTAGCTTTTACAACAAAAAGAAAAAAGAAAAGTCCATTAGCCTTTAGTTTTGTGAGATCCTCTTTAGTTCACGTCTAGCAAGATAGCCTCCCGACTTTAGAATATTGAAACAATGACTAAGTCATTCGTTTGTACTACCTTTGTACCGTATGTACCGAAAATATTTTCATTTGTACCATTTTCCTTATAGGGTTACTTGAGAGGTCAACTGGGGGCGTGGGGCTATCTTGGCACCAAGATAGTCCCCCGTATCACAGCACAAGAAATTAAAATACACTATTCGAAAGCAAATCATTTGTACCGTTTGTATGAAAAAAAAAGTCTTGTTTGTACCCTAATAGTTTTCAAGAAAGAGGAGATCACATTTTTTGGGGGACTATCTTGTACGCAAGATATGCCCCATAATGTGTACTTTTTCCATGCCCATTAATAAGTATTATGTATTTATTCATGTGAATTTGTGTGTATTAGGAACTCTGGTTGTGCATATAAGCAAGCAAGCAAGCAAGCAAGAAAGCAAGAAAGAAAGCAAGAAAGCAAGCAAGAAAGAAAGAAAGCAAGAAAGCAAGCAAGAAAGAAAGAAAGCAAGAAAGCAAGCAAGCAAGCAAGAAAGAAAGAAAGAAAGAAAGAAAGAAAGAAAGAAAGCAAGAAAGCAAGAAAGAAAGCAAGAAAGCAAGAAAGAAAGAAAGAAAGAAAGAAAGAAAGAAAGAAAGAAAGAAAGAAAGAAAGAAAGAAAGAAAGAAAGAAAGAAAGAAAGCAAGAAAACAAGAAAGAAAGAAAGCAAGAAAGAAAGAAAGAAAGCAAGAAAGAAAGAAAGAAAACAAGAAAGCAAGAAAGAAAGCAAGAAAGCAAGCAAGAAAGAAAGAAAGAAAGAAAGAAAGAAAGAAAGAAAGAAAGAAAGAAAGAAAGAAAGAAAGAAAGAAAGAAAGAAAGAAAGAAAGAAAGAAAGAAAGAAAAGACTGACTGACTGACTGACAACGTTAAAATTGAATTGGCGAGTGGAAAAAGAGTGTGAGTCCAAAATAAGCCATTTTGAGGTAAAGGCAAAAATAACAGTAAAGATGTAGAACTACAAGATGTAATGAAGAGCAGTACAATTTGCAAGACCTCGCAAGTTATAGCAGAATGCTATAATGCCGACTGTAGATTTGTGGCATTAATAAACGAAAGTTCTTTGTTCAAATATCTCAAAATGCGTTTTGTGAACTAGTAGTGTTTTTCCACTCACCAATTCAATTAAGTTTTATCTATTTCTGCCCTTTTCCGTAAGTAAATACCGTTTTATTCAACAATAGCCTACTTGCTTTCGGCTTTTGTCTATGAAAGTGGCGAGATTCTTGAGCCTCTAATGTGACAGAAATAAACTAGTTGATTTCTTCAGTTGGTGTAAAACTGAAGGGCATGGAAAAAGTACACATTACGGGGTCTATCTTACGTATAAGATAGCCCCCCAAATGTCATCCCCTCTTTCTCGAAAACTATCACGATACAAACAAAACTCTTTTCGGTACAAACGGTACAAACGATTTGCTTTCGAATGGTGTATTTTGTGCTGTGATACGGGGGAGCTATCTTGGCGCCAAAATAGCCCCACTAGTTGACCCCTCAAGTTACCCTATAAGGAAAATGGTACAAACGAACATATTTTCGGTACAAACGGTACAAACGTAGTACAAACGAATGACCTAGTCATTGTTTCAATTTTCTAAAGTCGGGGGACTATCTTGCCAGACGTTTACTCTTTACCAAAGTTTATAATTCTTGCTTGAAAAATAAAATAAATAAAACAGACCACATATTATAAATACTAATACGTAATAATGAATTTTTTTCTTGTTGATGAAAAATTTAAATTTGATGAAAATTGTTCATTTTGGTGGAATTTAGTGCTGAGATGAATGTATTAATACTCGTTATTCTTACGTCAAGACGGATAATGTAGCTTAGAGTCAAAAGGCATAGAAACGTTCAAGTTACACAGTTACAGTTACACAAACAACAAACTTACACAGCTCACGGTAGAGAGCGCTACCGGTAGAGAGCGCCACTGTGTACGGCCAGTAAAGCGAGCAGTGATAAGATACGAGGAGCCGACGCGAGGTGTGTAACTTCGTTGTGTAAGAGTCGGTTGAAGTGGAAGCACTGTTACGGAGATATATTTGGTGTTTCTATTCCGAAACGGACACAATCGAAGCAGCCGAAGAACGACAGAAGCGGAAGAGACGCAAGAGAAATTGAAATTGTGAACTTTGGCAAAGGATTGTTTGAAAAGCCCTTACCTTGAGGGCCCTAGAACGGTGGAAAAACTTAGAAAAACACGTTTGTTTTCAGTTTTATTTCTTTTTGAAAATGTCGCCATCACTTTCAAGCCCCGAAAAAAATATGTTATACCTAAGGGCATAACAAATTTTTTAACCAAAAAATCAGCGACATGTCTCCCCAAAAAACTTTTTAACATTTTTTTTGAAATTTTCAACGCAAACAAATAAAATACGCATCGATGGTTTTGAAAAAAAAATGCACATTTACATCTAGATAGTATCTACAATCTGTGAAACTTTCAAAATTTTTCGACCACCCCCACCAAAATTTAAATATATTCAATTTTCAGTATGGGATACGATAATTCGGTAAGGGGGGTAGGAGGTCAAAATTACCTTTTGGGTCAATAGCGACCCAATTTGGATCAAGGGCTGATTTCACTATCTTACTAGGAAAAACCCTTTGTGATAAATGGCCAGCCATTCAAGACAGAATATTTCTGATAATGGTGGTAGACAGACGTTTCTGGTTTGCCACGCGTACCCACAAAGAGAGAAAAAAAATGCAAACTGTGTCATTGATTGTGACTTTTAAGCCAGTTTGCAACCATAAATTTGTACGGAAAGTTTATTACTTTTATAAAGACATTACTTTTAATATAAAAGTTGGATCAAGATAATAACAATTGAGAAAGTTTAAAACTACAATTGTTTTCATGTACACATACCGTCAGAAAAGTTTTAGGAAGATCCATCATGGGCCTTCAAGATGATGTACACCCCTAAGTTTGAAATTACAAAAGTAATATACGCATTTCAACTTAGTATTGTAATGGCATCCCAGTAGCCTTAGTGAATATCCTTCCATATTATGTCTACCTAGGTGTTGACTCGTCTGCAAGTGTGGCTATCTTTTCTACCAGCAAAAATTCTCAGACGTTCACACTAATCAAAAACTTGTCCGATATCTACAACGTTGTTAGACTTTTTTTTTTTTTTTTTTTTAATCTCCACCATGGAAGAAATTACGTATCATTTAATTTTCGGGAATCTAGAGAAAAGGAGATCGCTACATCCCTGCCTATTTCATGTTGCGGAAGAATTGTCGTTGCCTTCAACGATACCTTGCATTGCTTAATATGTAAAATGAGTGATAGAGTTTTCCCAATAGGAAAAAATATAGTTAAATGTGTAAAAACAATTACCTTTTAAAATTTATTTATCTTAGTTTCTGTAGAAGGCACTATTTAGTTGTCATCCTTCTACAGAATCCTGTGTCTACAGAATCCTGTCATCCTGTGTCTGTTTATAGTAGCATAGTTTGCACTTATTGTTGGGTGAGTGTATTTTTTTTTTTTTTTTTAAGAAAAAGGTGAAGAAAAAACTAAAAATCGATCGAATATCGATTTCGCATTAGATTTCCGGACTTTTGGTATCTATGGCCATGTTAGCCCGTCACGTATGAGGGATGACGTTTCTCGGTGATCACACTATCCGAGGAAAGGGAAAGAAGGAAGTGCCCTGGGACCTATATGTTAGGTACCATCCAGGCATTTGCCTGGTGTGAATGAGGAAAACCCAGGAAAACCTCATTCAGGGTGGCTAGCCAGAAAAAGCTCTTTACAATTTTTCGATCGAGTGTCCCCGGGAATCGAATCCAAGGAGAAAGTAAAAAAAGAAAAAGAAGCGAAAAGCAAATGAACAAAATAAATGTGATTGACACTTCTTTTAATATAGCTAAATTAATGTTATCACATAATCTTTGTGATAGGAATTGGATACTCAACGAACTAACGAAAATTCGATAAGAAAAAGGAAAATTTTGTCAGACGAGAGAAATTTTCTTAAGCAAAACTACGAACACTAGTACAAAGTAGTTAACGATCTTACTTTAATCCAAGATGGTGACTAAAATGGGCTAAATTCAGATCACTGGAAGCACTTTTTTAAAAACAGTTTTTTTCACCCTAAAGAAGGAAGAGAAGTTAATGAATGATCATTGCAAACCGAAGTCATTTCATGATTCTAATAATAAGTACTGTAATATCTAAGATCAGAAATAAGTCATCTGAATGAAACTGGTTTACCTCATTTTACCGAAAATATGTTGGAGAAATAACTTAACGATACATACTTCTCTTACTCACCCAGTTTACAACTTTTCTTAACGAAACCCCATAGAAAGTTATGTAATACAGCCTCTATGTATTGAAAACGGTTATATTTTCTCAAGCAATTAATCAACGCCTACACCACGAACATTTATTATTATTCCGTTTGATTAACTTCTCAGCAACTAAAGATAAAAAACAAGAAAAAAAGTATTTTGTCTACTTCCCACGCATGTATACACAACTACACACATAACATTAACATACCTTCCTCATTAAGTAAACCAAATTTGACTTGAAATAGCTGTCCGCGAGAATTGTGGGTCGCATTTCAAATTAGCAACAAACAACTATTCATGTCTAAATAATTAGCAAGTGTAAAATGTCCACACGTTTTCTCTTTTATTTTATTTTTGAAAACGAGTTTAAAACAATTACTGTTTGTTTTTATACTGTATATCTATACGTAGACAGGATGTATAGACCAGTGTGGGCCAAGTTAGGATGAATATTTTACACATAAAATTCAGGTAAGAGAAAAGTAAAGGATGAAGCTGCCATTTTGAAAGGAAGAGTGTTCTAAGATTTATTTTTTTTCTTCTTTAAAAAAACAGCAATTGAAGTTTTCACTTAAAACTCAGTTAATGATCAAAAAATAAATTAGCATGATTAATTGTTTATTTATTATGCATTTTACTAGCCTCAATTAAATTCAGTTACGACTCGAGAGAAAAGTCATGTAGGTTAAAATTAGTTTTTCCTTTCAAACTAAGGGGGAAAATACCTAAATACTTAATCTTGAATACATTCTTATATATATTAGGTAAGTTTTCTTCACTTAGAAGCGATAAAATGTGAACTTTTACCTGTGTGACTCCCGAAAGCCTATTAGAAATAGCTTCTTCCCTCAGTTTGAAGTGGTAAAACGTGAATTTTTATCCATGTGACTTCCTATGTTAGATAAGGTTTCTTCCCTTAGTTTGAAGTGATAAAACGTGAGTTTTTATCCATGTGACTTCCTATGTTAGATAAGGTTTCTTCCCTTAGTTTGAAGTGATAAAACGTGAGTTTTTATCCATGTGACTTCCTATATTAGATAAGGTTTCTTCCCTTAGTTTGAAGTGATAAAACGTGAATTTTTATCCATGTGACTTCCTATATTAGATAAGGTTTCTTCCCTTAGTTTGAAGTGATAAAACGTGAGTTTTTATCCATGTGACTTCCTATATTAGGTAAGGTTTCTTCCCTTAGTTTGAAGTGATAAAACGTGAATTTTTATCCATGTGACTTCCTATATTAGATAAGGTTTCATTCCTTAGTTTGAAGTGATAAAACGTGAGTTTTTATGCATGTGACTTCCTATATTAGATAAGGTTTCTTCCCTTAGTTTGAAGTGATAAAGCTTGAATTTTTACCTAAGTGACTCCCTTAGTTTGAAGTTATAAAGCTTGAGAAGTTAAAAAGTTTGAATTTTCACCTATGTGATTTCCTATATTAAACAAGGTTTCTTCGTTTAGTTTGAAGTGATAAAATTTTAGTTTTTACCTACGTGGCTTCCCACAAGGGCCGCCACTAGTTGCCCGAATTTTAATCACTAGCTAAACCGTTGTTTTGCATCTGAAAACGGCAGTTTCACTTTCGTGTATTTCATGAAAATCGTTAGGCCCGCTGTCAAGATAAGATTGTAAATTGGTTGGAAAGTATTATTTTGTTACTAAACATCAAGACATGTAACAAGAATATTTGTAATTTGAATTTCAATACTTCCATTGTAAATCATAATAAAAATTTAACTTCACTTCTTAAAGTTCTATCGAGAAATTTTACAAAACAAATATGTTTAAAATTACTAAAATCACGTTTAACCCCTTGTAGACTGTTGCATTTCTTAAAAGAAAATGTTGACTTGCAGTAAAGTAGCTGCTGCTTCAGTACTATTCATCTGAGTATCATGGTTCATACGTCACTCTTTTCAAAATAAAAGGGAAAATTGATATAAATAGGAAAATTTCCTTCCAAAATTTCTTTTAACTTGGTACCCTCTAGACTATAATCTACCTTGAAAAATACTATGAAATATACGTAAAGTGTGTGCCAAATTTCGTTGAAATATCTAGAATAGTTACGAGAGAAAAATATTTTTAAATCTTGTTAGACAACACAAATGAGATACTATCGGAGAATCGAACCTAGTAACATCACTCTTATCATTTTATAACAAAGGTAAGGCATAAATCTTACGATATTCTGGTGCACAACATACTTTTATTTATTACAGTATAATGAAAGCAGATTAAATTCAAAGTATACCCCTTCGTATTGAACTGTCTGTAGCCATCTTTCTGTCAGTTCCTCGACTCCACGGTTGATACCACGTCTTGTCCTTAGAAGCAAATAATTCAGTCTCTTCGGTTTCCAGCTCCTGCTGATATGCGAGGCATCATTTCAGGAAGTGCGCGATGGACCGAAATGGGTAGTAATCGGAAGGGGTAAGATTAGGACTATATACCGGTTGCGACATCAATTCGATATCGTCACATTCTTGAATTTTTCGTTGTGTTTTTCGAGCCCAATGTCAGTTGCAACACGTTTATCAATAAGAATAATTTTTGGAGTAGTGCAGCATATGTCCGTTCCAACTGTTCGGAATAAAGGTTGGCATTGATGGTACGACCGTTCCTTAGGAAATACCTCGAAGTGAACTTACCCTCTTGTAGTTTCATCAAACACGAAGCATGACGTTATGCTCGAAGCGGTCTAGTTTGATAACCAGTTCTCTTGCTCAACAACTGTTTTTTGCAAATTCGGATTTCGGGAAAAACATCCCTTTTTGTCACATGTTACAATCTACTTCAGGAAAGGCACATCACGCGAATTTTGCAGCAGTTATCGGACCATATCTACTCTCTTTTGGGCCTTAGCTGGCGTCATGTGGCAAAATTCTGCAACTCCTGATGGACATTCCAGAGTACGTGAAGGTGATAACCTATAGTGAAGTGAGACATGCCAAGTTGACTTGACAGTCGTCGTGTGTTGGTGGATAAACTTTCCTCAATGGCTTGTCATATGACCTCAGAATCTATTACCCTGGGACGGCTGAACCTTGGCTGATCTTCGACTTCTTTTACCTGTGTGGAATATCTAAAACTACCGAGTTGTTGTTCTGTGGTTCACTGCACCTTTCCCTTTTGCTTGTCAAATGTTTTGGGTTGCTGCTGCTGTCCAACTGGTTATAATTGGAACTTATGCAGTAGTTTAACATTTCACGTATCAGACGTTCTTGAGTCCTCACTGTCATTGTCACTAAAAACTGACTGAAGATACTGATGGAGTGGTGGCCTCCATGTTAAATAGTCAGTTTGCCGTACCTCTTGGGCCCAGTGTACCTCTTGGGCCAGTTTGATCTTGTACTTACGATCGATAACAGGGTATAGACATGCCTGCTGTTTGGGTTGTGGAAGTATTGCAAGAATTATGTCTCACTTTCGTATTATCAGAGACAACCCTTCCTTTCAGACATTCTTAGGGACGGACACGGTCAGTCTTTTTTTACTCCAAAGATTTTAATAACCACTTCATAACAAATAGAACTATTCTAAGCTCATTTTCTGCAATTTAAAAATAAATCTCCAGTTGATTCCTTCAACAGATATCCACAAACAAATTTCGATGAGAAACTCGTGTCCGAAGGATTATGTGGCAGATAAATATTGCAGGCTGTTCTCCCTAAGAAATTCATAAACCGTCATAATTGATTACTTCTGGCTACATTTTCAGTATTTAATAATAATGATGTATGTTCTCTAGACAAATTAGCATTTATTTGCAAAGTTCTTCCACCCTGTCTAGGGGTGGTAAAGCTACGGTTCATGGCATGGTATGTTCTTATTAGATTATTTTTGCTTTTAATACAGTTAGTAAGCGGATTAAGGGACTTTTATATGACATGTAATTGAGAAGAAAATTATCACAGGCATATGTTCTGCAACACTTCTTCAGCGATACTTTTATTCTTTTACGAAGACAGATCCTCAATAATCCTTCTCATTCCTCAATAGTCTGAATATTGAGTATAGTATTTCGGTACTAGACTACATTTGTAACTAATGTGGTTACTGTATGGTGCATACAATTACAACATGAACTGTGAGTAATTAAATTTTTGTAACTTTTTTTTTTTTTTTGTAACGGTCATCTCTCACTTACGGATAAATAATTATGTCTCAGAGGTGTCCGTTATTCAGAGTTTACACTGTATTACAATCTTCAATGTTTCGAAAATATATCGAAAAACCTCCAAATTTTGTTTTGAAGTTAACCAATTTTGTCCAAATTAATGCCCTCCATTCTCTGCCTGATTCAGGAGTACCTGTGCTCCCAAAGTCTATGTCCCACGAAAACAGTATCCACTTTTTCCAAACCTTCTGAATGGTTTAGATTTCCAATAAATCCCCCCCTTATGGCACAGTCTAGATTGAAAGTATTGTTCTTGCATATAGATTACGCACTTCTAAATAAATTTTACATTGTAATTTTTTATTACAAATTTTAATTCAATTTTAGATTTTAACAGGTTTAAATGCCTCATTTTTGCCCTCCCTAAAATTTCAAGAGCGTATCTTTTGTCATGACCCTCTCTGTCTTGTGCGTATCCCTGTCTAACTCAATCCCTTAACATTAGAGTCATTCATTAGGTTATGCTTGGGAAGAGAGGCAAGACTGTCTAAGTAGGGGGAGTTTTACATTTTTCGTTGACATTTATTATACTATTGATTACAATCTGTGTATATCAAACTCAGGTGGAGAAATTGACTCTCTGCATTCCCAAATGACGCTCCTGTTCCTTAAGATATGCTGTGATCTGCAGACAAATAAATTGTCTCTGTAGGTATTGTGTGGAAATTCATTAACTATATAAGTGAATTTGCGTAACAATTTATTAAAAAATAAAATCACTACAATCCGTAAACAAAAAGGACAAGACAAGTTTTGCTATCATTGGCATAACCAAAATATTTTGTTAGGGGCAATGGCTTATTTCTGAGAATGGAAAGAACCTTACTTGTGCTCCAACAGTATTTCAGGATAACGAGATTCTAGGAGAAGTGCCTCCACTAGTTACACCTAGATATGGAAATATAAATGGTTCAGAGTAAATTGATTTCCATACTTACTCTCTTTGGCAGATTGTTCTAAGGCAGTAGTTCTTAAAGTGGGATAAGCGGAACCTAGCCAGGGGGTCCGCGACGTTTAAAAATTGAAATGTCTTGTAATAAAATTGAACTCACAGCTGTTATGCAAGAGATATTTTTTCAGTTACTAAAAAGAGAGCAATTAGAAAATATACCGACGTTTGTAAATTTAGATATTTTTCTACCTTACTAAATTTCTGCCCTCTGAGTATGAAGAGTTGTCTAAAAAGGCATTGCAACATTTGATGCCTTTCCCTACGACTTACTTACGTGAGCAGATCTTTTCTGCTCTTTGCAGTATTAAAACCTTAAAAGCAAAATCGCTTTAATGTGAAATCGGGCATAAGATTAATGGTGACAAAACTTATTCTAGATTTCAATGCAATTATGGAAAAAAACAAAGCATTTCATTCTTCACATCAGTGACCCCTACATTTGGAAACATTGTTTATCAAGTGGATTTTTTTAAACTGATTTTCAGTGTTGAAAGTTACTGTATTTTCAATTGAAATTTCGTTCACTAGGAAACAATCACGTATCTTTAGAATAATTTACTTATTGCATTATTTTTCTTGATCTATTTCTTGTCAGTGATAATTCTAATTAGTATATTTTTAATACCATATGAAATTTTAGATAGCATTGCAAGGGTGTCCGCAGATCACTTTCCGAATGAACAGAGGATCCGCGTTATCGGAAAGTTTGAGAACCACTGTTCTAAGCAGTGACAAAAGATCGCTATGCTATGTTAATTTAGAATCTTATATTCTATATAACAGTTTTCGCGAAAAACTTGAATATCTCTCCTTTTTCACAGGCAAAAGCCAAAAAAAGATATACAAGTAATCATGTAAATAAAAACTAAATTCTTACTTCTCCTCCCTCCAGGGGGTTAAGTTTCGAATAGAAAGACGTGCAAATCACTTCATTGTCCGTGCGGTAAGATGGCTTTCCCGGTCTGGCTTCAATTCCATAGCGCTGGACACACTCCGAATCACTGAGAGCATAATATTGCCATGGCTTGTAGGTGATGCCATCTACTGAGCGTTCCAAGATCCAGTTTCCAGGCCTCGGTGAAATAGCTGACTTCACAATTACATAGGCAACTTGGTACACCTGTGGAAAGAAGAAGAAAGAAAAAAAATAGAAAATGACAATTAAGAAACGAAACGTGACAGACAGTTTTCCATTTAAGCATTCAAAGTTTACACCATATTCACGAACTTAAAGAAACAAAGAAGAAGAAGAAAGTTAACCATGACAAAATCACAAGAAACTCACTTAACGCCATTCCAACAACTTCCCAGAAAGGTAAGGGCTAGCTATAAATATAAGGTAAAGCCGCAAAAAGGCAGGACACACCCATCAAATGAGGGAACCACTACTAAAGATTCCTGAAATACATCACCGCTACTATACGCTTTTCTTAACAAAATGTAATTTCTAACTCCTCTCTGCATAACATTTTCGTTCTCTTTTTTTCTTTTCGTTTTACTGCTTTTAACCACCCCATGATTCTCCTTCTAAGTATTTATCTCCCTCTACAGGTGGTGGGTGAAGAAAAGAACCCCTTTTAAAACCCTGATAATTATTATCGGCTACAACAACGACTACGTTACGGAAAATCTTCAGTTAGAGCCCTCACAAAGTTAGTCACGCTTTTCTTCCCGATAGATGGACATCCTACACTTGGAAAGTGAAAAGAGAGAGAGAAAAAGTGCTAAGAATTTGGGGTAGACGCTGTTCACCAAGTGACCAGCAATGTGCAGTCAGTGTTGAATTCAGACCTTTTCACCCGGGGGAGAATGTCAACTCCTCGGGGGGGAGAGTTGTTTTTCTGTATTTTTGAAAGAAAGCAGCATATTTAACAATTCCATTTACATGCACATCTTACCTAATATTGAGACTAATTGCTGATAAATATTCAATGCGAGATTATAATTTAAAAAAACAATCGTTAAGTTTATCTAAAACATTAAATAAAGACTGACAAAAATATTTTACACTAAAGTTTAACTGCTATTTACAGTAGCTATTTTTGTTATTATTTCCTATATTCAGTAGTTACTGTTTGCTACTAATGTAGAAGTTTCTAAAAAGATTTAAATTAACTCAAATATTTTTTGTCCTAAAACAAACATACATAGGAATATCTTAACAAAAAGTTATCATTCTTTCTCACA
Organism: Thermobia domestica; assembly: GCF_964235325.1. Lineage (NCBI taxonomy): Eukaryota > Metazoa > Arthropoda > Insecta > Zygentoma > Lepismatidae > Thermobia > Thermobia domestica. Next base: position 109,091 of record NW_027656223.1, on the reverse strand, counting down.
CTTCTGATTCTAAATCAAGCATATTAGCCTTGGTTTCATCACTGCATACACATCAATAGTTTAGTTTACGAAATCTTCAGTAGGATTAGTGCCGTGTCGTGGAAAATCAGCGCTTGGCGCGAGAGTATACGACGGCACCCCGTATATATGAGTGAAGTCGACAGACCAGCCGCGAAAGGTGAGAAAATTTTAAAAAGTAAACCCTGCTTTTCCTTGATTTTGAGTACTTTTCATTACTTTTTTCCTTTCATTTTATATATGTGCACATGTGTTTCATTCCTCTGTTTTTCTTTCCTTCTTTTCTTTTCTTTTTCCCTTCCGAATTTTGTGCCCCTTACTTCGGCGCCCGGGGCCTCGCCCCGCTTGCCCGTCCCCCGTAGCACGGCACTGAGCAGGATCTTCATCACCTTCAATAGCAATCTTTCACTTATATACTACTATCATATTGATAAATTCTATATAAATCGCTAACCCAGGAGGGATAACTGTTCCTCCCTGATCCCTCTAAATAACGCTCTCTGAATCTCACCCTTTAACTGACTTATTTTTAATTAAAGACAGGTGTGTTTACTTTAACAAACGTAAATCACATTTACGTCTGTTACTTCCGATGCGAGAAATAGGATTTAGGTGTTCTATTTCAAATAATGCAAGAACTGTACATTTTCAAGAATTGAAGTCTGCTGACATCAGAGATCATATGGAATGATCGAAAGATCTTCCCTATCTTTCCTTTCCTTTTGGGGACTAATATATAATATAGGGCGAAAGTATAGTACCTACTAAAATACAAACCTTTCTTCAACAGTTGACAATTTCATGTTCTGCCAAACTCGGTCATAGCGTTAACAAATACAGGTTTTATTGATTATTTGGTATTCTTTCTTAGATGTCACATTTTTAATATTTATATTGAATGGGTCTGCGTCATTTATATGTATATTGAGAGATCGGATTTCGTCTGCACATTCACGGAAAGAAAATCAAATAATTGGGTGAAGTAATTTCTACATTTTGTGACTGAAATTTTTGTTTCTCCGGGGGGGGGAATGAATTTTCTTCGGGGGGGACATTCCCCCGGGCTACCCCCTGAATTCAACCCTGTGTGCAGTACGTAAGCCTCTCCTAACAATAGCTGACAACCAGGCGCGTACCCGGAAATTTTTGTTGGAAACCAATTAGTCTTGTGAAATTTCCGGAAATTTTGAATCTGTTAGTTAAAAAAAAAAAGTTTCTTTCTCCCAGGTTTCTTTCCAGAACAATTGGAAAAATTGGGATAAGAACAAAAATCTTTGTAATAGGTTAATTTTACTAGTAATGGAACTTTTTTTTCGAACGTGTGAAAAATGTAAGTTGAGAAATTTCAAAATTGCGAATATTTTTTTTTTAAAAAAAAGAAGCACTCGAAAATAAAACTGTTGCAATTATTCTTGAAAATTAATATATGTACTTATTTCCTTTATTCTATGTGCTTTTTGATCGTTTATTCGTGAATGTGCATTAATTACAGAACTTTTACAGTTACATACAAGTCTACCATCATGAAGCTTTTTTGTTGCAACAAATAGAGCTCTTGAATGAAACTGAGTTCTTAATATGCCCTTTGATCCGGTGGGTTTGTTAATTTTAACCAAATTACTTCTTAAAAGAAAGAGCAGCAGGTAAATTTCACTAACACTTGTGCACTAAAACATACTATTATTTAATATTCTAATATAGATTTTTATATAAAATTTATGTGCAAAATCTTGTATCTAAACAAATACCTGTTTTCTAATGCGACAAATTATCTTATATAAAGATGAAAATGACTATGTTTATAACTTAATAACTCTTGAACCACCAGACAGATCTCGATAAAATGTTCAACATAGATGAGGTTCGGGCTTGGAATGGTTTTTATCATTTCACTTTGAAGGTGCAACTTGGGACAAGGAGAGGGGGAAGATATATCGAAAATTACCGGTATTGTTGTCGGGATCGCTGAGATGAACAGTGTCACATCCAATGTCGTTTAAATAAAATTACAGCCCCGCAACTTAAGGAAGGAGGACGGTGGAGGGAAAATGTTCAAAATTGGTTGATATTAGTGTTGAATCTTGAATCCGTAGTTTTTGGAGTTACTGAGATAAACAGTGACGTTTCTGATGCCGTTTGAATCCAAATTCAGCCCCGAAACTTGAGGGAGACATATAAAATGATCGAAAGTGGCCTATATTAGTGCCGAATCCATAGTTTTTGGTGCCTCTAAGTTGATTGGTGACATTTTTGGTGCCTCTTATGTCCCAAGTAAAACATATTCTACCGTGCGAAGAACAGGTATTCTGTAAGTCTGTAATAATAACGAACGGAAGTTTCATATGTTCAACCTTTCAATATATTTCTCGCTTCTCAAATTTACTCACTTGTGCGGTGTATGTGTGTATGTGAAAATAAGATCGTCTCTCTAATTATGTATATCTTTCGAACATTTCAAAAGAAAGAGGAATTTTACCAGAACTAAAAAAGAAAAAAAAAGGAAAATTAAAACTTGCTTTTAGTACTTTTCCTGTTAGCAAAATACATTGTATACATGCTGCACGCAGGTTACAGTAAGATTAGCATCAGGCGAAGAAATAGTTTTTAAGTTAAATTTTCCGGTTTTTGTCAGTATTTCCGAACAAAAGATTTTTTCTCATGGGTTAAAAATTACGGAAATTTTACACATCTCGAAGAAGATATCTCTATGAAATATATTTGACTTTAACGTATTAACTAAAATGTTTCTGACCTGTTACTTAACACTTCCCTGCCATCAAGCGAAAACTTCATAAGATTGATTACGATAATTTAAATGCGTCTATATTAATTAATCCAACTATAATTATGTTTTAGTTTCTTTTGTAGCCATAACTCCATTCTATGACGATGCTAAGTTTAACGGATTTGGATGAGTGGTGCACATACATTTGTTGCCACAACATTTCCCTATTCTAATACAAGAGAAATAAGTACTCAGTGATCTTAAGTAAACTAGTAAATATAAAATATTTTTAAAGCATAATATATAAGGGTAACCAAGAAAGTTCTGTCGCTTTTTGTGGGGGTATGTGTTCAATTGACCCTCACACAGTAAGTTCAATGCGAATGGAGATAAGGCGAAGGTCGGTTGTTGGTGTGGGTATATCCAACAAACTACCTGGTTTTTCTAGTTCAGTTACACCGTAAACTTGCTTAAGGACAGATTGAACATAGGACCTCCACAGAGTTTCATAAAGGCGTGGATGTTGTACGAGTTCAAACTGGGGTCAAACGCCGCTGTAGCGGGGTGGAAGATATGCCAGGCCTTTGGTGAGGGTGTCGTGACTACGCGAACAGTACAGCGGTGGTTTCACAAGTTTAAGGACGATGATGAAACACTCGAAGACCAACACATGTACAAAATGAAGATCTTCAGCTAGCAACTGAGGCGAACAGTGGCCAGATATGTGAGCAGCTAGGAATACAATTCAGTGTGAGTGGAGAAACCATTCGGCAGCACCTCCATCAACTTGGGAAGCACTACAAGTTGGGTCGATGAATCCCACATGATTTGACTCCGGGCCAAAAGGCAACACGAGCAGACATGTGTTTCTTTGCTGTCTTGTCTAACGAACGAGCCATTTCTGGACATGGTGTTGACTTGTGATGAGAACATGTGATGTGATCCTGTACGAAGCTCCACGTTGCCATCATCATTGGTTACTATCCCATAAACCGGTTCCAAAACAGCTGAAACCAGCACTGCACCAGAAGAAGGTACTCCTGTGTGTTTGGTAGACTGCTTGCGGCATCGTGCATCGGGAACTGCTACCAGCTGGTCAGAGCATCAATGCAACTGTGTATTGTCAGCAGTTGAACCGTGTTCAAGAAAAAGTCAAAGCTCTGGAGCCAGCACTTCTGAATCGCGAAGGGGTTCTCCTTTACAGGACAATGCTAAGCCCCACGTGGCTAGGATGATCTGGGATACCATTCTACGCCTTGGGTGAGGAACACTATTGCATCCTCCGTACTCCCCGAACATTGCACCGTCCGATTATCACCTGTTCGATTCTTTGGAAAATCACCTTAGAGGACGCCAGTTCAAATCCCTAGTAGAGGTGCAAAATGCACTTGATACCTTCTTCGCTTCACGGCCCACCAAGTTATACCGCAATGGAATCCATGGCCTTCCAGGACGTTGGCAAAAGATCGTCGATGCTGATGAGGACTATTTTTGGTCTTCCAGATACGTTGTAGGTAACATATCGGTGTTCGAAAGTGATGGGTGAAAAGAGAGAAATTTTCTTGGCTGCCTATACCTTTAATAAAATAGTCTATTCGAAAATTTCAATTTTCCCTAACCCTAGTTATCATTTTAAAGGCATCCATAATGTTATAAAATACTTGAAAATTTCAATTTTTCCCAAACTTCCGCTTTTTCCAAGCTCGGGAAAGAAACCGTAAAAAAACTTTTAAAATATTCCGGTTTTTTCCAGGCCTTCACAACTCTATGTCCAATATTACAAGCCACTACGTCTATGTAATATTATTCTGCATCCAAAAAGATGATAAGTAATTATAAAATACTTCCACCTATACTTTCAGGGAAAAAATGATAGAATTAGATTTTTATGAGAGAAAGAGTACAGATGAAGTATAAGATCAAATTTTCATGCTACATCAATCATTTCCCTACTAAACATGTACAGTATAGCTTTATTGAGAAAGTGTCCAAATGCATGTTGAGTTAGAGAGTTTTTTGGGGGGGCGGGGGGGAAGATCCGGACTCGGTGGACGCCCCGTGGCTCTGCCCCTGCTAACAAAATATGTTATAAGCAGGGACCGTGTTACAGGGCGGATAAAGTGCTGAAACTCCCGAAAAGTGCCCAGGATGTATCAAAACAGATGAATAATAATACTTACTACATTGATTTTAAGAACTTGGAAACTAAAATACGTACACCTATAGTGATTTCTAAAGAAATCAAGACAGGACTTACAGTGTTGAATTCCTATTTTTCCCAGAGGGTGCATTTGAAAATTAAGGAGTGTTGGCGTTCTAAAATTCAAGAATGTTCACTATTTCACTACTACGAACTGGTGGATGGACCACCACAGACGTCTAATTTTGTTGCTATTATTCATTTGATTCTTGGTGTTACCACCTGACAAAACTTTCGTGTTGAAACTACAGATATTTCCATTACAGTAATTTAATAACCATTTGTATGTATACTCTGTATGGTTCTATTCTATTCTATTCTATTCATCTCCCTCGCGGGAGATTTTATAATTAAAAGTCACAGCACTAAGGCCAAGTTGACTGCTTCACTAGAATTGTTTTAAATCTTTTTGTTGTTATTATAATTGTAGAAGATGGCCCGTTCCAAAATGGACGAATTGGCCTGTTTCAAATAGTTCTGTTTCCACACTAGTTTGTGAATTAAAAAGGAAGGCAGAAGCGTAGAACATACAAAAAAATATTAAAACACTATAAAAATTGTAATACACTAAATCATGTCCAAAATTGAAATTGTTGTTAAAAATTAAATTGAAGTAATTGAAGAGCATGACGCTCCATTGTGTAGAACATTCTACGCCATCTTGCCAACCCTCCTGTATGGTTCTTCAGTAAAAGCATGGGACAACGAATCCTAGCAAATGTTCAACTATGATAGTCTATTGTTGTTAAATTACAATCTACCAAATAAAAGATATTGATCAACAATTCTCTCTCTCTCTCTGTGTGTGTGTGTGTGTGTGTTTGTTTGTTTGTTTGTTTGTTTGTTTGTTTACGTATTACGTTGTAATGTAATGTAACAACCACGGTATTTTAACATATTTGTCAGCGCTAGTTATAATTTTACTATAGTTCGTTCTCGATGAAGGAAAAGAATAAGAGCAATCTGGAATTGAAAATATGCCCTCAAGACTGTTACAATCAAGTATGGTACCTCCCACAGTGACGAACGTTTTCCAGAAATCATCCTAAGAAAGCATGATACAATTTTTCTGCACTAATAATGTTCACGAGTGCAACTGGAATATACGTGTGTGGTATCAATCCTTCCCTAATACCAAAAATATTTTTACCACTTCCGTTAAAATGTGAAGAAAGGAAATAATGAACAGTTGTTAGGTTTACCTGTTTTCCGCAAAATCTGCTCCGAATTACTTCTTGAACGGGACTACTTTCTGCTAATGCCTTTCCGAGAAAGGAGTAATGTTAGCCTGCCTACAGAATATAAATTTCTTTCTAATGCGGGTGCTTTTCGGTATTATATGATTGCGGTTGCGTGTCAAGAACGGTTTCTTGTTTAGTTTCCAACTTCATTTACTTCATTTGCTACAGGCAGAGTTTAAATTGTTGGGTGTTTCATTCTTTTTTTTTTTTTAAGTTAGTAATCTACTGTTTCTGAAATGTTCATAATCATGTAGAAATATTGTGATAAATAACACGCTAATATTTATTTCTTTTTTTAATACAGATACGAGAAATTAATCTCGTGATTAACATTAAAACTGATTGCGTGATCCGGCTTCGATTTCTGGGGTGTATTTGGCTCGAATACAAACCGAGTAATGGTTTCAATCCAACTTTAATCAGTACATCCCATCTCATGTAGCCTTCGCACTGAAATAGAACGTCACGTTTCACTCAACCAATCAAAAAATTATAAACAAATACAGTATTAAAATATTCATAAAATATTTAATACCGATTTAAGTTTTAAAAATAAATATTAAATGCATGTAAGTTTGTAGTATTGTCCTGTTTAATTTTCAAGTATTGTACTTCTGATTTGCGTAACTTCTTGCTTAAGAGTTTAATGTTTCTTTTCAACTTCTAGCTTATATGAAACAAGAATTTACAACTTAAAGTAAACCACAACCACACGTATCTGCTCGCTTTTCTTGCATTGAAGATGTTAATGTTGATCATAGATTCACAAGGGTACATTTATCGTAGCATAGAAATTACAATGCACAGCACAAACATATGATTCAATATATATCATAAAAGTAATGTAAAAAAATGCATTGAACATAACATGAGCAGACTGTTCCTGTTACTGTGTAGAGCATCCAGTAAATCATTTTAACGTACGCTGTCATCTACACAAGATTTATACCTTATATATATATATATATATATATATATATATATATATATATATATATATATATATATATATATATATATATATATTATATATATAAAATTTTTAGCACTTCTGCCGTTTATTTTGTAACTCAACACCTAACTGTGCTTGTAAAACACGGAAAGAAATCTAATACAATTCACATCATAGTTGTGCTTTGTTTTTATATTCCATACGGTCACATAAATCTCTTTCTCTCTCTCTCTACCTTTGATATACCCAGTGGCGTATTTAAGGGGGTTTCCGGGCTTAAGCCCCCACTGAAATTTTATTTTCCATTTTAAAGTAAATGAAATATCTTGCAGAATTTTCACATCTCTAGGAATAAAGTTAGCAAAGCCCCCCCCCCGAAACAAAATCGTAAATACGCCATTGGTTATACCCCATACAATAATTGCACTTCCCCCTTTGTGTACTTCACATTTCCCAATTAGTTTATAAGATAGATTAGATGTTTTCAACTATTGCTCGGAAGTTTCATAATAAACATTCTACAATATTAGTAGCATTTAAAGGGTTAAAAAAAACTGTCCAAATAATAGACGTATACTGATTGATAAATCTCATCGAGCTGAACAAAATGACACGGATGAGCGTAAATCCTCATGAGTAGTTTTCGAGAAAATAAAAAAACTATGAAACTGATGCTCGGATGTGCACAGATGTTAATTAAGATTTCCATTATAATACTAGCAAGACGATTAAATAGGATACATTATACTGTAGTTAGTGATTATCGTGTGAAATTCATTAGATTACTTATAGTTTTTAAAACCAGAAATACCTAATGATGGTAAGAATTCTGACTGCTTTATATCATCCAGCTAAAAGACAATTGACAGAGTAAGCTCTTATGGGGTAAACACCTTCTGTGGAGAAATATTTCTTCACATGTATTATAATCTTCTCAAATGCAAGCCCCTAGCACCTTAGGGCATTCGATTCCCGGCTTTTATCAGTTTTTACATATACAACGGGGAGAAGCCCTGACGCTTGACGGCCGGTGTCCGGTCCCCAACTCATATTAAAATTACATAACTTATATAAAGAGACGTGACCCTGACACTTGACTGCGCCCAACCTCAAGCTCGCACTTGTACTGTCACCGCTCTCTTCAACAGTTCGCACCAGTAATTATCGCTTTTCGAAAGAATTCAGTTCTTCAACCAATGCAAAGGTACAAAGCCCGCAGTTCAAATATGCACTCATGTGCACTCTAGCTTAAATATATGAAACCAGTGTTGCCAACAAGTTGTTACAAAAAGTCGCTAAAATGGAAATGAAATGACTCCAATTTTGGGTGAAAAGTCGCTAAAAAAAATTTTTGTGGAATTTTGCCTCTTTCGTATGTATATATATATATATATATATATATATATATATATATATATATATATATATATATATATGTGTGTGTGTGTGTGTGTGTGTGTGTGATACGTGATCAATTCAAGCCATAGTACTATCTACGCTACAAGAACGTATATGAAAGACTCAAAGACTCATATATAACTAACTATAATTTCACTTTTATATATTTTTAACTTTGTGATCAATTTTGCTTCAACAAAATCAAAAATGAATTTAGAAAAACGAGCAAAATTAAAGGTCTAGAAAAAAATCTTGGTCTAAAAGGTCTACTCACGCTTCTATAGATAATCTGTTTGCTATCGGTAATGTATTATTTGTGCCTCTAAACGGAAGCTCTGTAAACTAAAGGACATTAAAAGCTGGAGTTCATTCCCGTTAGAAGGTAAGAGATAACAGCAATCAAAGCGGGAATATAGAGATAAATGTTTCCCAGCTCCTCAACATCTGCACTGATTCAAATAAGCAAAAGAAAAATAAACATAATCTGAACTGATTCGAGTTAATACCGCACTACTTATTTTAGGACAAGTTGTTCGCAGCGCAAAAGTCGTTAGATTTGTAAGTCGCCAAATCGTCTTTCCAAAATCACCCAAAAAAAAGTCGCTAATCAGAAAAAATATTTTTTGTCGCTATGCTGGAAGGCGAATCCCCTAGATTTAGCGACTTTTCCCCCAAATTGGCAATACTGTATGAAACTTCTGAATGAACTATATTTAAGACTAATTTGACGTTAATCTTTCTTCTTCTTTCAACTTACATAGCTACAGTATTTAATTATGAATACGAAATGTTATGATATTAAATTGTAACAATGGTAATAATTACAAAATCTGATTAATCTTCCATTCTCTGCCAGTCGAAAGTAACGACAGCATACTCTGAACAACCTTGCTGCTGTTTCGCAAGAAGTTAGTCTATTAGATGGCGAGTACGTGCTACCACTTGTGGCGCCGTCGCGGCAAGGTAAGAACTACGGGATTCCACTCAGGACCACAACAAAATTTTGAATTTCTTAATTTTTATTTGATCATCATGAAAAGTAAAAGTACCTATACAACATTACTAGTGCAGATTTCCCATTCTAATTGTCAACCTAAGAATATGTTCATCACCTTCTGTTCCAATGTAAAAACAAGAAGCAACTTCTAATTTTTGAACAAAATTGAAATGCCATTCCACACTCACTACTGAGGAAGACAGCCTTGTTAGTCGGTGCTTAATTAAAAACATGATTAATTAGTTTTCCTTGTCTTCATCCAACTTTAAAATAATGTGTAAGTTGTAGATAACGAGAAGATTTATTGAAAACACTGAAATATAAATTTGTCCTAAGCATAACCTTCTCTTCGGGCCACATGCAAAGGTCGTGACCACTCTATCTGCCCAGAAGAGCATGTCTCATATATTAAAAGCAACTTCCGTTTACTTAGATAGAAACAAAAAAAAATCTTCGTGTCAAATTGTTGAAAGACAAAAAAAAAGTTAAATTACTAAGCAACATCAATTTTTGTACTCTTATCATCATGCGAGCCGCAAAGGACTTCAGAAAAATGAACTTCTTTGCACACTCATGCTTAATTATGACAACATCCTTTATTACAATTATTAAGTTTGTAAACAAAGTTATGACCTTCACTTTTCGCCAATTTGTAAAGAAACATGCCTAAAGGACGTCCACGATGCACGTCACGAATTCACAGTTCTGAGAAGAAAGAGAGGGAAAGTTGGGGAAGTTAAGCCAGAAACTTTGAGTGAAAATTACACAAAAGTAGTGTTTAGTTTTCAAGACAGTAAACACTAACTTAAAAGTAGAAATCCATTGGTGAATGTAACACATCTTCATGTTTTAATTTTTAAATATTCAATATCAGCTTGCCTTGTGATACAGCGAACCTCTCATATTCTAAGTATCAATGGTAGCTACAGCTTCTGATATCTGAAGTATCACTTCGTCTACATTCCCAAAAAGAAGAGGAAGGGGAACTTTTTGAAGCAGCTCTACACAAATATTAAATCAGGCGATCGTGGTGGCCATAAAATTGTTTCACCACTACCAATCCAAGCACGTATTGGTTGACTGACGTAGAAAATAGTTTTAAACGCTATTAGTGAGCGTTCTACTCCTGAACTAATGAACCTAGCATTATGATGCCCCAGTCCTCTATATTCCAGTGGCAATCTTTTACTAAAACAATCAGGGGCGCGCCCACGCTGAGATTCACCGGGTCCGAATCTCCCCCCCCCCCCAAAAAAAAACAATAGCTTGATATTCATTTGTATACTTTCTTGATAAAACTATGTTTATCAGAGACTAGCAGCGTTCACCCCGCTTCGCTGGGGTCACCCCGGAACGCAATAAACTTTGTTACTTAGATAATTTTTACTTTTTCGCTTTCAAGTGATATGATAAAAACCATAGAAGATTGCAGTAAATGTTAACATTATATCGCCTGTCATTTATGTTAACCCGCCGAGTGACACGGTCATGTGGGTTGCATATAAATACGGTTAGATTTAGCTATGATGAGCTAACAAAGGATTTCTACGTTATGGACACTTGAATGGTCAATTATCTCAAGACACTGGTAATTGAAAATTAAAGTGATATGATAAAAACCATCTAGGGTCCAAATCTTAATAACCCCCCAAAAATGAAAGAAATTGGTTCAGCCGTATTAGCGTGATGAGCTAACAAAGGATTTGTACGTTCTCTATTATATATATATAGATATGGCTGACGTAGCCTAAATATTTGATCTTACATTTTATCTGTACTCTTCCTTTTCTTATAAAAACAATCTAGTTCTATCGTTTTTCCTAAGATTATAATTCTTAATAATTACTAATCGTCTTTTCTGGTGCGGATTTATACCGCTTTAGAATAATGTTATCTAGACGTAATGTGTCGTAATATTAGTATTGGAGCCCTTGAAACTTTGGACCGCTCTTATTAAAAATTCATTGGTCGCGCCTGAAAACAATGCATACCTTTTAAACGCGTCTAGTAATTCTAATCTCCACTAACCGTCCCTTCCTTAGTGTACGACCTTGACTAGAACAACACGTATTTTGCATTGTTCATATATAATTTATACATTTTTAAACAAAACTTATAAATTACCGGTATACAAATATTCATTTTTCGTCACTCCAAATTTAATGACGCACGTTGCAGAATTTACGAAACATAACACGTTTTAATGAAGCTTGTATCGGAGGAGTATTGGTCAGAACCATTTCAGAAGAAACCAGTTGATAACGTTCGAAGAGCATTGCCAGAACGAATTTTAAAAGAATTAATGTTTTTCGAAAATTATATGAAATTGTATATAAAAAATTATTTGATTAAATTCAATAGATAATACAATATAGGTAATTATATTAATATAAATAACTGCAAGAACATAATTAGAAAATTATAATACAAATTATAGGCAATTAATTAAATGGAAAAAAAATATGAAATCTCTCTCTATTGGCTTACGGTTCCCGAGATGTGGTTCCTAAAATCTCCTGAAATCGGAACTTTTTTTGGGCCAATATTTCGGGAAGGGCGAAAAGTTCCATCACTTTCTCCGATAGTTTTTGATGTTTTTATCGAATTGAGGGTTCAAAATTGAAAAATTCGCAAATAATAAACAGATACACACAGAGAGACATAGAGAATTCAATAACGAACTTTTTAAATTCGTTGAAAACTTTTAGGGTGATGCATCACGAACCATGGAGGATGATTAACTTTTGTGACATTCAACATATCAGAATATTTAGTTTATTTTGGAGACACACAATTTATTTTGAAGGCGGTGTTGATGATTTTGTGATTTTTCTTTGTTGTAATGATTCTTCAGAACTTTTTGGTCATATTTTATAAATACTGCAATAACAACTCTACAGAATGGCATGATGCATGATTTAGTTTAAGAAACGAGAAACAAAGTTCGCCTATACCTTTATTGGGATTGTTTTAGCTTTTCTTTGTCAGATGGTACACTAGATTAATCTTGTCTGGATTTGGTAGTTAACCAATATCATAAATATACCTTTTAAAAAATTCATTTATTAATAATTGTACGTAATAACAAAAATTACAGTTATTATTCTAACACTTGTTTTTCTTGAAACTTTATTCAACAATCACTGCATCTCCATTTTCGTTGTGTTTTAAGGCCGTACGTGAGCCTCGTGCCTCTAATTGTTGAGGTGGTTGTTGTTGTTCACAGAAGTGTTTGCATAAATTTAGTCCCTGTATAAAGGATTGGTACTGCACATGATAGCTTTTCGAAGGATGGGCACCAAAAGAAGAAAAAAATAGAGGGAGAGAAAAGGAAGGTCTTTGTTAGAACCACCCCTGTTTCTATGAATTATTCAACAGCTGTCTTGTCTCCAAATATAGCTGTAACTTTCCAGCAAGACATCCAAGAATGGGCGTAAGAGCAATGCGGCCATTGCCTTACATCTCTGTACACTCTATACTTGGAATTTTATATTGAAAGACCAAAAAGGGGAGCAACGTGCACCTGCCAAAAGGATTCCTTCCTCCTTCCTCAACCAATTATTCTATTCTGTTGACATCCATTAACAAGTTTATATGAGACATGAAGTTGCATCTGCTGCCATACAGGAAATGGAAAAGTGACGAATTGTCTGCAGCACCATCTTGGCAGCCACACGACACTAAACGACAAAAAGATTAACAGGATATCAGGTTCATCTCCTAGTTGCATTGGAAAAGAAGCAGAAAATGATACTTTGTTAACCATTGTTAGTATTTCTTATCGATCATATACGATTAATATTGTTTAAGAAAAAGTAAAAACTGCATTTTTTCAAATGAATATTTAAATATTCTATAACATCTGTGAAGGATAAGACTTGCTGATACTGTAAGAAATCTAGAATATTAATTAACGTGTGCAATTGAATGTTTGTATAATGAACCTACAACTCAGTTTCTGCATAATGGAAAACCTAATTTCAATTCTTCGTCTCCTCCACCACTCTTATCTTCTTGATTTCTCCTTTCCGTCTGTGGTTCGATTCCCGCTGAAGCAAGTTTGTGATGGGCAACATCGTGCCCGTAAGTCTTCTAGTCCTCCCACTTCCTCATTCTACCAGTTCTTTCATGATCATTCATTTTCGTTAATCATTGTCTCCTTTAGTCTACAGGGCACGGAACGTAAAAAAAGGAATTTTACTGTATTAATTTCTAGTTTTCTGGCAACTTTACTAGTCCTCTACTTGCTTTGTTGTTACGTATGTAATGTAAATGGTTCTCTTCAGATAGGATACTCAAAGAAGACAAGATAAAGTATGATATTAACTTAACTTATGACAAATTTCAGTTAAAGTTGATATGGAAGTAATATAGATTCAAGACTCTATGAATGCACTTCTACCAGAAAACAATGTTGTAGATACAATTTTTAAAACATTATTAGACTCTTGCAAACAGAGAGAGAGAGAGAGAGAGAGAGAGGAGCGGGATGACAGCGTAGTAAAGACCTTATCTTGTCAACCGAAAGATTAGGAGTTCGATTTTAGGTCACATGTTATCTTTATTAAGATTTTTAATAGCCTTCCCGTTTCGTACCGACTAGGAGAATTAATTCTTTACAGTACATATCTATAACTGCCAGGGCCGGATTTAGCATTTTGGCGCCCCTAGGCCCAATAATTTTTTCCGCCCCCTAGTCTGGTTGAAGTTACTTTCCTAAAAAACCTTTATTAAAAAATTATATCAGGCCTATATGTTAATTGCTTAAACGCCACTCCACGATGCAATTTTATGATTGTAAGTTTTTTGAGGAATTTACTTGGTTCTGGGCTTAACAAAATACGGTTAATGTATTAACAAAAGATTGGTGAACTTTACCAACAATTATTTGTTCCAATGAACTTCAAAATCAGAATGCTTTATTAGCTTAAGTTATGGCTGTTTATTTTTATTTCTAGTTACTTTTATTTTTTCTCTCGGCCGTGCGCCCCCTGGGAGCTTGCGCCCATAGGCCCGGGCCTATTGGGAAATCCGGCCCTGATAACTACAACTGTTAAGGAATACTGACCGATTTTCAAGTACAGTACAGTACTTCTTAAGAAATTGTTCCATAATCTAAATAATATTTTTTAGACGTAAATAATGCATCTTCCAGGTTGGTTCAACTTTTAAGTATGTTGTATATAGTGGAGGTGTGATTAGTTAATAGACGTCTGATATTATACAACTTAGTACACGTGATTTCTTGTTGGGTAACATAACCTCAAGAATGAAATACAATCTCGTGGCAACTGCGTCCTTTCTGATGCTTAGTAGCAGCGTCGATTTCGTCTTTTGGGGGTCCGTTCAACTGTGACTGTTTCCTTATTATATATCCAAGCAAAAATATCCAGATTCTAGGAGACTCAAGCAAACTTCGCAAATACCTGGCCCCACTAGGGCCTCCAGAATCGGCGCCCATGGCGTGTGGTCCTGGATTCAATCACAGGCGTGAGTAACACGATTCGGATAAAACAAAGTAAATGATTAGCATGAAATATAAATATCCAACATATAGCATACTAATTATTCCACGTATTTTACCGTATCTAACAGAAAGTTGAATTTTCTCAATCTACTAGCCAACTAAATTTGTCAAGTCCAAAATCATATAGAAATAACAATAATAATAATTAAATTTCGTAAAAAAGGGTAAACGGATTTGAAATTAAATTTTTAGTTTCAGATACATGATTATGCTTTACGCGAAAGGAGATGGATAATTAATGAAAATGAATGATTATGAAAAATTGGTGAAATGAGAATGTGAGAAAAAACGGGAAAATCCCGAGAAAACCCACGGCTACAATGTTATCCGCCGCAACGTTGAAGTTTGTGGTCTATTACAGTTTTCTCTCTATGGGAATCAATATTGAAACCTGGAGTTGTAGTAGATTTCTACTACTTCCGGTTGCAATAGGGAATAAAATAATAGATTGAACCTATTCTTAAGGACATTGAATCCACGTCAAAAAGCAATTTCTCCTTATCTCTAATCGTTTTGCTGTTTGGAAATCAAAATTGAAAACGGAAGTAGTAGTAAATTTCTATAGTACGTTTCTTCAACCGGAGTGCACTCCGTATATAAAGAATGCCGCCTTCTATGAGTGGAAGCTCGTGCCATAGATAAGTCTTCATTCGAGGATCTTGCGGAAAACACCCCTGATAACTCAATGGCCAACCAGAAGCCTCATTTCAAACAATTTACAATTGCTTGTCAATTCAGCGTGGAGTCTCAGTTGCCACAGTTCGAAATGTTGTCCTTTAAGTTAGTGCTCGATTCTCTGTTCTCAATACCAGCTTCCTTGTTCTTAAGGCATGTTGCTACGCTATATGAATTTTGTAGCTGTCATTTAAAAAATCTTGAAACCCTATCATATTTCTCCGTGTAAACATAGTCTTGAAAGGGTCATAATTTTTTTTCCATTTTGCAAGGAGTTGAACCATGTGCAACTTTCTAGGTTGTCTTGCTTGCTACCTGCTATCGCCCTCCCCCTGACATAAAGGAAAAACCAGTTTTGCCGCTTCCGAAACAACGGATTATTTTGGACAGGAGGGGAAGTGCGCCAAAATACACGCTTTTAATGAAGAGGTTCACTATTTGTCCACTAGAGTGCAGTGCTGCATGGGTGGAAATACCTTTTTTGCTTTCAAGAAGTTGTAATATGTAAACAACATATAGAAAGATCGGGCTGCAAGGTTTTTTAAAAGATAGCTACAAGATTCATTTAAAATGGAATGTTTCATATTAGTCATAGAAAGAGCAGACACTATGAGTCTTGCAACCCCGCAAATGCAGTCAAAAGAGGGATGGCTTGAGGAAGGAAAACTTCTGTAAAATTCAGCATGGGAACTTCAAAGACATTTGCCGAACTGCACTCCTATTGAGTGAACACACTATACCACTTCAGTTTCAGTAAAGGATTAATGAAAGAGATTAAATTTATTCTTGGGACACTGAATCGATTCCAGAAACCAGCTCCTCTTTATCTCTTACTATTTGTCATCTGAGACCTGTCGACAGAGCCGTTCTCTAATACTTCCCATCATTATGAATGGTATAGTTTGAAAGGCTAATAAAGTGAATCGGAATTATTTCGTTAGTTTTTTTTTAATTATTATTATTTAAGTCATTCACAATTGACGATCAGGAACAGAATTACTCCAGTGCCTTTGGACCCATGTTCTCAATATGTTATAATGCATGCATGCAGATAAAAAAAAAAATGAATAAATAAATAAAATCTTTAGAAAGAAGTCCAACAACAATTAACATTAACTACTCCCCATTCTCTGTACCTTTCTCTTTACGGGATTTCGTAACACAAAAAATACCATGCAATAAATATCAATTAAAAGATTGTAACAAGAACCTAGAAATCTTTTTACCTTGTCGTCCAAAGTTAATTATGGGACAACTTTACTGTGTGCGGTCGGTCATCGAGGCCTATATAGTGTACTAGCGGTAAGCTATCTGTTTTTTGTTGCAGCGCCAGGTAACCGTTGGGGAAAAATGCGTAAAATATATATCCCTTTCTTCCAACAAGAGTTTAGAATGTACATATATAAACAATGGACGAAGTGTACGTAACAAGTAGGACGTTCATAAATTTTGTAACTTTTTATTTTAAAAACATACAAAAAGAAGTGTTTAACGTAAAGTAGTTTTGTAATCATAAATTTTTTTACCGCATTTTCACTTTTAAAATTCCGACAGATTAATGTTGCGATTGCATCTCCGTTTCTGTTATTAACTTATCTTCTGTCTACTAATTCATTAATTGGTTAGTTAAACACAAAATATGGCTGCTGTTAAAGTTCTCTTTATTCAAAACAGGGAGGGACACCTTCATATACATATTCTGGCCATTAAAACGCATAGCATTTTCCTTATGTATATATTTTCTTCCCTTAGAAAAGCATCGCTTTCTAATACTAATACTTCTATGAGAGCTTCCTGAACGAACGTTTAGTATACTAATATTTAGTACGAGAGATCCTGGTTTGATTGATTCTCTGTTGAAATACAATTGGTTCCAATCAGGCCCGTATCCACGGGTGGTCTAGGGGGCCGCCCCCCTAAATTTTTGCTGGCCCCCTAAAATTTTCACGGTAGGCTTGCGAATGAATTATAATATGGTGATGAACTATAACATGGTTGGATCGGGCGTCCCTAACTTCTACCGCCACCCCCTACATTTTGGGGCTGGCTACCGGCCTGGTTCCATTTTATTACACATGAAGCGTTCTGTGTAGCTGGGGTGAGCTCAACAAAAGTTATGTGTAATCTGACTGCTCTGGAATCACATTCGAAGTGTTTCGAGTACAAGCTGCTTTGTGGTAATCAGTTCTTGTGCGTATATGTATAGTTTGTGGAAATCGTGCGTCTTGACCTTTGAAAATACACTTTCACACTAAATGGACGATCATTTTGACCGTTCAGAGTGTACTTTCAGGAAACAAGTCTTTGTTGACTTGGACCTTAATACTCAGAACGCTTCCTATGTTAATATATCTTATAAACAGAATGCTATGACGAAACAAAAGTGGAACCAAAACCCAAAGCAAAACGTGTTGGTTAACATAAATTTATGAGATTTTGTCCAATTTGCAGTAACATTTCCGTCCAACATGTTTATGCTAGAAGAAATTTTGTCCGTCCATCTGTCTGTCTGTCTGTCGACAGATATCAGAGTGAAATCGGTAAAAAAAAATTAATCAATTCAGGGTTCCAAGAATAGATCACATCTTCCCATTAACTCTCTGTTAACACCAGAAGTAATAAAGATCGATCATTTCCAGTTTTAACGTTAATCACAAAAATGTGGTTCTCTCTAATCAATATTCAGGGTTCCAAGAATAAATTGTGTCAACCATTATATCCCTATTGAATCATAGTGGCTCAATGGTAGAGCGCTTTACCTCTGGGACGTGGGGTCCCTGTTTTCGATCCCGGTCCAAGCAGCACGGTAACTTAGATTTTTCTGAGGGAGCAAGAATTAATACGCGTATTTGGGCCCCCTAGAAAAAGTTGTTCTTCTAATTCTTGGGCTCCCTCTTTCCATCTTTCTCTTGCTCTTTATGGAGACACCCAGAGCTTGCAAGGTCTGAGGGACCATTAGTTATGCCCCTAGGCCCGTTCCATACATGACAAATTAATTAATGGCACAATATTGACAAATCTCAAAGCCATATGAGTAAATATTATATCTAGGACCCCTAATAGTAGACATTTTTTTTATTGAAATGGGCCCACGACTCATTTTTGTTTTTTTCCCGGCGGGAGCTCATGTGGTTCGGATTCCACGTTAATCAGTAGGTCCACGTCTCATATAGCCTCGCTGCTGAACGGGACGTTAAACTCAAAATCAACTCAACTCAACTCATTTTTGTTTTATTTACCTTTTGTGTGCTGTTTTGTTTATGTAATATAGTGAACCTGTTTGATGCTTCATTTATAATTTCATGTTCGTATCGTATATAGAGTAAGAAAATTTTGTCTTAAAATGGGCGCCCGTCGAACGGCGGGGAGCTTCTCTGGGGGGCAGTTTACCCCTGCCTCCCCCACAAGTTACGGCCCTGGGACCAAGTAAGTTTGTGGTGGACACCATCGTGTTCATGGGTTTCCCGGGTACTCCCATTTCCTCCCATATTCTCATTCCACCAATTCTTCTATCATCATTTACTTGCCTTAATCATCGTCTCCCTTAGCCTAACAGACAGACGTCCCTTAGCCTGGGACGTTAAACTAAGATAATTTCTCTATTGAATCCAGGAATTGTAGCAAATTCACTACAACTTCCACTTTTAATATTTATCTCCATACAAGAAACATGGTAAGGAATAGCGAAAAATGGCTTTTCGGAATGGTTACAGCGTCTTAGAATAAGTTTCATCTCGGTCTATTCAAAGAGAAACTGCTGGAAATTGCAGACTACCAGTTTCAACACTCCTCGCTATAGTGGTGAAAAAAAAAAAAAACAATATATGGAGGAATGCCGTTATTAATATGGATTCAATTCTACTTGGACGAGTTCCATCTCCCACCATATTCCTCTATTGTAACCGGAAATGGTAGAATCTACTATCACTTCCGGTTTCAATATTGAATTCCATAGAGTGAAAACGGTAATAGGACGTAGCAGGTGTTGTTTTTTGTATATGGATTCAGGATGCCAAAACATATATTGCATTTTGGCTCATATCTACTGTAAATGGAAGTTGTAAAACTAGGACATCTTACGGTTTAAATATTGTCCCTATATAGTAGTAATTATAGGACAATTATTATAGCTAGAACCGAAGGAGGACTAAAGGAGGTGATGGAGAAACTAGTTGATACTGGAAAACTATATGGAATGGAAATCAACATCGAAAAATCGAAAGTCATGAGTAGAGACCGGATGTTAGGCAAAATGCCTATTCTTTAATATTAAAAATATGATCAAAAAATCGTTTTAAAGTATATGTGGGGGGTTATAGTGTCGATTTAAGCCAATTTTATTTTGCCTATTTTGCCTATTTCGACCTTTACTGCCTAAATAATTGCTTTAGTGCCTAATGTTGCCTATTCTATACATTTTCTTCAAATTAAGCCTTCATTGGGAAAAAAGTAATTTATATAACTTAAATAATACACACATATATGTGTATATTAGGTGTTTGTAAACACAAGCACGAGGTACGTTGCAATATATATACAGAGTGAACTTCAAAGATATGCTCATACTTCGGGAAGTGATTAGTGATATCAAAAGAACACAAAAAGTGTTCGTGTATTTTATCTAAGTCCGTGCAGTGTACGAGTGACAGAGTGCCAACTTGGAATCGAAAATCGAATCCTGACAATTCGAACGAAACCGAAAGATGTGCGCATACTTCGAGAGGTGATTCGTTACATGAAAAGGAAACAAAATGTCCTCTTGAATGTCACCAATCACCGCCCGAAATATGTGCACACTTTTATGTCTCGTTCCAAATGTCAGGATTGGATTTTGGATTCCAAGTTCGCTCCCTTGTCACTCCTACACGACGTGGAATTCGACAACATGCAAAAGGACTTTTTGTCTTCTTTTGATGTCATGAATCACCTCTTGACGTATGTGGACATCTTTCAGGTTCTCTCAGTATATATGGAATGCATAACAAGCTTCGTTTTTATATACTGTATACAATAAAAGAAGATATTAACAAAGAAGTATGTTTTTCTATATTCTTCGAACTTTATCTATGACTTGAATCTATTTTTTAATTATATTGAGTATTTATCTTCATTATTTCGAGTTACATTTTAGTGCCTATTTTACTGCCTATTTTTTAAATTTTTAGTGCCTATTTGCCTGCCTATTTTCCAGGTTTTTAGTGCCTAAACATCCGGTCTCTAGTCATGAGAATATCATATATCATACGGAAACGTGTCCTTACGGGTCAGAGTAGAGCAAAGAGAACTTGAAGAGGTCGATAATTTAAATTATTTGGGAAGTATTTTGACGAGATACACTTAGTGCACCAGGGGATCAGGTGAAGAACTGCCATAGCCAACGAACCATTTAACAAGAAAAGATCAAGGCTTGATATTGGACTAAGGAAGAAGTTGATCAAGTGCTATATATTGAGTATTGGGTTGCATGGTTCAGAGACTTGGACACTACAGAAGTTGGAGAAATATCTAGAGAGCTTCGAAAAGTGGTGTTGGAGGAAGATGGAGAAGATAAAATGGACAGAAAGTAACTAACGAAGATGTTTTAAACGGATAGGAGAAAAAAGGACGCTTTTGGCCAGCATCCTCTATAGGAAACCCAATTGGATTGGATACATCTTGCAAAGAAACGTCTTCTTCATACTGCCATAGAAGGAAAGATGAAAGGAAAGCGAGGAGTAGAAAGAAGAACATAACTGATCGATGATTTGAAGAATAGAAGATAATATTGGGAGTTAAAAGAGGAAGCTGAAGATCGACAAACGTAGAAGAAATATTTCCAGGCCTATATATGCCTGGAAACATTTCTTATATATATTAGTTTCAGAAACTGCTAAAAGGCAGAATACGTAATAATAATAATAACAACAATAGTAGTAGTAGTAGTAGTGATTGTAAGAGAGAGCGATATACTGTTTTTGGTATAGATTCAGCGTCCCACAAAGAGCTCAATATCTAACTTTGTCTCTCTATTACAACCGGAAGTTATATATCTACTACTTCCGGTTCAGTATTGTTAATTCGCATAGTTTGAAAGTCTACTGTAGTCAATATAAATTGAAACTCACTTGTTATTATACTAATAGATAACAATGATAACCTCATTGGACATGAAGCATGTAATCCACAAAAATTTGGTTATCTCATTTCTTCTTTCTTTACAGTACGACCCCAACTATTAACTGAATCTGGTATGCTTCAGATAGATACTTTTCACCTCATACAAATGAACATTTGGTCCTATATTCCATGTAGACCCTATCTAAAGAAAACTTAAGGAAGAAGAATTCTTCTTCGGAAGAACTTCGCTTACAATAAAATTACGGGGTTTGCAGAGAAGGTTCCTTCAATTGTTCTTTCCTTGTGATGGTCTTCGTGAGCATCCCTTAAGCAGTTTTATGCTGGTATCGAGTCCTGTATTTCAGTGCCAGCTAAAGTGTGAACCATTGGTTTTGGTCACCCGTATCCACATACACATTTCCGATATCTTTTAAGTTACATGTTGCATGAATATCTGTCTACGAGATTATATGTTATTTGCTTTCAGATCGACCCATTCTAAAGAGCAAGCGCGCCAACTCCTTAAAGGCACACACCTTTTGGAAAGTTTAATGTGAAACACAACGAATATTATTAGGTAATCATCTCTTCTTTCACCCTTTAGGGAAGAGAAGTCCCTCGTCCCCGAAGCAAACAGCAAAGACCCCAGGTATATGATTTTCCCGTCGCACAAAATTTATTAGCGTTAGCTTTTTAGTAATTGTAGATCATGTTCCACGTGGACAACAGAGCTTAGGTAGGGGTGTGAATTATTGTCTCAAGGCTCTGAGGTCATGTTTTGAAATAAAACGTACTCCTCCAAAGACTTTATTCAGGACCCTTTCTTTTCGTCTTCCCCTCCCCCTTATCTACGACTCCTTTTCATATTATCTGGTCGTGTGCACTTGGCCTGTCCTCTTATTATGGGAACATTTGTCAGCGATAGGCTTAGCGGCTGTGTAGTCAGCATGCGGCATGATATTGTAACAAATTAACTACATGAAGCAAAATTGTTACACCCGCCCTCCTCCTTTTCTTTTTATTATAAAATATTCTTTGCTTTCCACTCTGAAGACAGGTCAATAAACAATACGGCTGATTTTTTCTTTTTAAAATCATCAGTTGAGAACTTTATATAAGCATATTTAAGGAAGATGAGCACACAAACTTATATTCAAAGTAATTACCTCATATACTAAGGCGCGCGGAATGATGACAACATAGGTAAATTGTCAACACGTAAATTCTTTAAACACGTACATACAACAGAGACAGAGTATTGGTAACTGGGATTTGATGGGGCCGATGCGAAAAAGGATATAAAATTTAAATTTTAAATTTAAAGATCTTGTAAAAGTACAGTATAGTTTAAATTAACTATATCGAATGTTGAGTTGATTTTGAGTTTAGTCCCTTTTAACAGCGAGGCTATATAAGACGTAGACCTACTGATTAACGTGAAATCCGAACCACATGAGCTTTCGCCAGGAATCGAACTCGGCTCTTCCACGCCAAAGACAACTATACTGGATGCATTTTTGAAACCAACTTCTTTCTAGCTTTACGTTCCTCGATTATACCCTTCAGTTATGTAGGTTAAAGGAG
Organism: Thermobia domestica; assembly: GCF_964235325.1. Classification (NCBI taxonomy): domain Eukaryota; kingdom Metazoa; phylum Arthropoda; class Insecta; order Zygentoma; family Lepismatidae; genus Thermobia; species Thermobia domestica. Next base: position 85,678 of record NW_027656223.1, on the reverse strand, counting down.
ACAGATAAAAACTAGTGCTGCGCATGAGACGAGACGCGAAATTAGAATTTCTCGTCTTATCTCGTAAAATTTTTGTAAAACTCTCGTGTTGTCTCGATTCTCGAAGAGTATGTCACGTCTCGTTCTGTAAATTTATTAGGGATGCGCACGAGACAAGATTTGTGGCTGTCTCGTCTCGAAAATGTGCTGTAAAAGTGATGTCTCGACTCGAAAAATGTATATTTTCTATTGGAAGAGCCGTGTCTCGACTCGAATTTTGTCAGGAAAATCCTGTCTCGACTCGTCTCGTGCGCATCTCTAAAATTTATGTACAAAATTTATGCTCTGATTTTTTTTTCTTAATTTCATCTAAAAGTAAATAGAGTTCTCCGTTACGAGAGGTCCACGAAAGATGGACCTCCATCATTTAAGGTGGATCACCACCCGGAAGTCAATACACATTTCACCGCATTGCCTTTACTGCGCAATGAAACGTTACATATTATAAATATTGTACTGTAAGATAGAGCAATGTTTCAGCTATAGCACAAGACACTGATTCATTTGGTTGTGTTTCCTGATATCTAAAAATGTAACAAATAAAAGAAAATATTTGATTCGTTTTACAATGAGCACACAAGATGGCACTTGCTGTAAAATCTTACTACAAGGTGCTCAGTTTTACGAAATGTTTTTTTGTATGTGTAAAGTATTTTAAAGTAACGATCTTATTACGAAATAGATATATTGTTTTACCGTTTCTCGTGTTATGTGTCATATTTTATTTAAATATTAATTTACATTTAAGGAAATAGATTTTGAAACGAAACTTGCGCAGAACGCCATAATGCGTTGTTGCCAAATTTATACGTTTACTGTAGTTGTCGCAATAAGAAGATTCCTGGATTATTGCGTTGCAGTTCGAGAAGCGGAATTGCGGTAAGGGTTGAAAATAAATTTTCCTAATAAGTATCCAAGCAGAATTCCATTATTTCTTCCTTTATTATCTGGCATCAGTAAACACTCGACACTATCTGGCAACGCCACACTATTCACGCAGCGTTTAGCATAGCACCTGGAACACCTAGTGATCCACCGGAGTATATTGTGTGACTTGTGTATATTTAAATGCTGATAAGTGCTCTTCATTAGGTTCCCACAATCACTTTATCAATTTATAGTTTTTATACTATGATGTAAATTTAATAGGGGATGATAGAAGAACAGTAGAAATAAATGCAGAGATATTATTAAACGCTTGCAGGGACATGGGTTTAGAAGTAAATGCAGAGAAAACTAAATACATGGAAGTGCGTCGGGACCGTAATACGGCAAATTGTGGAGGCGTTAAAATATTAAATAATACTTTTGATAAAGTGGATACTTTCAAATATTTAGGATCAATATTAACAGACGAAAATCATATTCACGAAGAAATTAAATGTCGACTAAAAGCAGGGAATTCGTGTTACTATTCGGTTCAAAATCTCTTGTCGTCGCGAATTCTGTCGAGGAATTTGAAGCTTCAAATATATAAAACGATAATCATGCCTGTTGTTCTGTATGGTTGCGAAACATGGTCGATTACTCTGAGGGAAGAACATAGACTGAAAGTATTTGAGAACAGGATCCTGAGAAGAATATTCGGACCCAAGAGGAACGAGAATGGGGAATGGCGGAAGCTTTATAACGAGGAACTACATAGTTTATACGGTTTACCCAACATTGTTAGGGTCGTCAAGTCTAGGAGGCTTAGGTGGGCAGGTCATGTAGCTAGAATGGAAGAAAGTAGAAACGCTTTCAAAGTCTTGACTGGTAGACCCATAGGAAAACGACCATTAGGAAGACCTAGGCGCAGATGGGAGGATAATATTAAGATGGATCTCGCAGAGATAGGAATACAAAGTAGAAACTGGATCCAATTAGCTAAGGATAGAAGTCAGTGGAGAGCTTTTGTGAACGCGGCACTGAACCTCCGGGTTCCATAGGCCATAGAGTTAGTTAGTTAGTTTTTATACTATGAATCATGTACCGCTAAAATAGTGTTTTAGATTTAAGATTGAAGTGAACTAGTTTGCTCACGAGATTCGAAAAATTTCTCGTCTCGTCTCGTCTCGAATTTAGAATATATATTTCTCATCTCGTTTTCGAGGCGAAAATTCTCCCGTCTCGTGGACAATACTGATAAAAGTTAATAATGTGAGAGGAAACAGGAGAACCGTAAGAAAACCCATGGACATAATGATGTACTCCATTAGCATGGGATTGAACCAGGGAATTCTCGCACCAGACATGAGCGCTCTATCACTAAGCCATCGTGTCCACAAAACCATTTTTTTTTATTACGACTAATACCGTTATAATACATTAAAACAAAGTGTGCTAAATCTCCCGGACATTGTTTAGCTCAGAACCTTTAGTCAAGATTATACAATCTAAAATTGTGATATTACTCATCAACAGTCGTTCAAGCGCTTACACAATGACTCACTGAATAAATAAACCTACATTTATACCCGAAACATGGGATCTATTGAATCCGTCGGTAATATAAAAAGATATTGCTTATCACAAACAATGCAGTATGACGTCATAATTGATTGGAATATTAAGTCCACATCGACAAGCAATATTTCGAAAGCATTGAACATTTTTTTTTTTTTTTTTAATATTACCTACGCACGGCTCTTAATTGTGTTGATGCACAGTACTACGTCATCTTTAGTTTTCAGCTCATTGATATAAATGGGGAGGTTACTTTTCTGTTTAGTTTAAAAGTAAATGGAATTTATTCATGTGCTTTTACAAATTTCTTTTTCAAGTACAAACAAATGTATGTTTTACAAATTAATATGTATTATATATAACTTAATATCAGCACATATTATCATGTCAGATTATATGTGTTATAAGTAAGCAATGACCTAGACGACGTCCTATTTGAAACACATCGTCTCAAGCGATTCGAATCTCCCGAACATTTGCGTTGCCTTAATAATATCAAGTGTCTACCCTTTCACATTTTGGTACTACATGTATATCGTAACTGCAGTTGCACCTCTCCAAAACTTCTGTATTTCTTCCTCGAAAATATACCTGTCTTATATATAGTTGGAATTCTGTTCATCTTACTGTTAGAGGGTTCTATGCTACGGGACACCGAAGTTACAATTATTCGGATGTTGTTATACTGTAGATGCTGAGCGGTAGATTTTGGACCAGAGTACAAGAAATGAAATCTTTGAGTTTAACATCCCTGATTATGCCGGCTAGACTAAAGGAGACAGTGATGATGAGAAATAAAGTAAATGGTGGAATGAAGAAGCGGAAGAAGCCCGAGAAAACCCACGCTCACGGTGTTTGTCCACCACAAAGCTCACTTGGTGCGAGCTGGGATCGAACTAAGGACCCCATGCACCAGAGGTAAGCGCTGTATCACTGAGCCACCGAGCCCCAATGATGATTAAAGCAAGTGAATGATGATGGAAGAATTGATGGAATGAGAAAGTGGGAACAAACGGGAGTACCCCGAGAAAACTCGCGAGCACGATGTTACCCACCACAAACTTACTTGGCTGGGGATTGAACAAGGTTCCCCACGCACCAGAGGTAAGCGCTCTACGGCCACAGTACAATGAAAGCCACAGGACCACAGTGCAATGAAAGTTTGCAGATTTGCTTTAGCGACAAGATGACGACTTGTATGAGGGTGACACACGGTCAAGTCAAATGTAATACGTCATTTGTTTGCAGTGATATTTAGCCGAAGTAAGCGGGTGTTGCAGAGCAAACTTAATTCTATGTAGCGTGCCGATAACTATACTAATATTTATTCAATAATTTCAAAGATAATGTTTAAGAAGAAATATTATTTTCCTTTGGTGACGACTGTACACAAAAGAAGATGCATATATTATTGAACTTTCGTTAATTTCTTGCGTCATAGGGCGGGGAATTAATTGGAGAGAATGATAATGCAAACAACTTCCGGCCGCTTAGAACTCTGCCCTTAATTATCTTGTAAGTTTCTTCAGATTAAAAAAAAAAACAAAGCCTGTAACCCTGAAATCAAATGCAGAGGAGGATAATTTCCAAAACGATAAACAGGATCAACTAATCATTTCCTTTCAGCTAAATGGTTTTTCGGTTAATGGAGTATTATGAGTCTGTATTTGTGTGCTTGTTTCCTAGTATTTTGGTGTGTGTTTGTCTTGATTTTTTTTTTTTTAATCTTATGATGAAAAACACGTTCCCTTTAATTTAGAGGACGTCTCCCAATAAGCAGAGTCAATCACGTGAGCAGGTCTCGGTGGGTGGCCCTCACCAATACTAAATCTAGTCAAGTCCTTTCGGGTTCTTCCTTTCGCGTGCCAACGTTTACCTTTTAAAAAGCATTCCGATCATATAACCACCGCCTTTCTCGTCTCGGATTCCAGGTGTCACTGCTCACGGAAAAAAAGAAAGAAAGAAAAGAAGATTGGACTACATGCACGTAACATATAGATTAAAATCATATTAAAAGTTTTCAATAAAGCAAAATTCCACTTTTTTGTTTGTTTGTTTGTTTGTTTGTTCACTAATTGTGTTTTAGATAATAGAAGTATTCATAACAAAAACATATTTTCTTTTAAAAAATCGAAGTTAGTAACCATACGTTTTGCTTGAGTTTTAATCCTAACATGCAACGAATAGGTCAAATTGACTCGTAGAGTATTTTCCAAATAACCATTTCGAAAACAAAATTTGCTTTAAAAAAAAAAAAAAGTGTCCTATCACTCAAAATGTCTACATTTTACTTTCAAGAAAGTACTTTTCCATTACACTTGTCGTCCCTGCTACTTACTATTTCTCAAAATACTACGGAAGTCAAAAGTAATATTAAAATATCTCTTCATGTTTATTTAATAGTACTTAGAAATTACTAGATAGTTTTAATGTTTTATTTATTCACTATTTTGAACTCGTCCTCGTTTAATGATCTCGAGGACAACTGAGTCCGAGAGCCCGAATGAGCGCGAGTTTCGACACCTGTCCTTTGGAATAGACGATAATCGCATGTCAACATTTCCAAAAATTCAGATTAATTTCACAAGTTAATAGATGAAGGTGTTGGTAGGATTCACACGCATCCTGGACTACAGCCGAATATAGCTCTGCAGGCATAATACACGAGTAGTCGGTCTGCATAAGCGGTTCTGGCAGTCTGTGAGACTGGACATCACAAGCTCACAAGAACACTATAATAAATATCACTACGAGCGGAATGTTGGAACTGACTAAAGAGGAAGAATGTTCCTCTGATAGTGACTGTTAATTAAATGCTCGTATAACTAAGTAGTCACAGAATATATTTGAACTTAGCTTGTTCAACAGGTTAAGCCTGGTTGCTTTTTTGACCTTTGAACCCCCGTGGACACAGACAGACTCCTGAGAATTCTTCTCCCACTTCTCTTCTTCAGACCAAAAAAAGAAAAAAAAGAAAAGAAAAGAAAGAAAGAAAGAAAAAAGTGGGTGAATGATGGAAGTTCTTCTGTACATACACACAATATTGCTCGAAATTTTTTTGCTAGTTAAATGAGATTTTCCGTTCTGTTGGCAGGTTCCCAAAGTAAGCTTTTAAAGAAACCCAAATAAAAAAGAAAAATCAAGAACCCTTCTCCAGACAATTTCCAGTACTTCTTTCTTGTCGTGAGAAATTGAGAGAAGAAAAAAGAAGCAGTTACGTTACAGAGAGAGAGAGAGAGAGAGAGAGAGAGAGAGAGAGAGAAAGGGAGATGTGATTGTGGTCAGCGTTCATTTTCTACTATAACTCAATGACAAAAGATTTTCGTTCTGTTGCGTAATAAAACTTGTTTAGAGTGAGACTTAAAATTGTTTCTTCCTCAGAACTGTATCTTTTACGTACTTTGCGATCCCTGGCAGACCACTAGGTCTCAAATTAAAAAAAAAAGTTTTCATGCTTTATGGTTCTCTCCTAATCTTTTCATCTTCACATAAGAAGCATCTTCTTTAGTATCCTCCACTAACTACAATATTCTTCCTTTCCCCCTTTTTTTGTTTCATTGAGTCTTGTATCTAATAAAGGAAAAGAATTCAAAACTTACTTATCCTCAGAGTCCTAATAGTTCTTTCTTCATTTTGTTATGTACATTATTCTTCTCTCCCTTACTTTTCTCAATATTTTCTTATTGCCTTTCTGTTCTACCTACTTTTCCTCTCTATTTTTCCTACCTATCTTCGTTTTCCAAATTTTTTCTTAGCGCCCTTGATTCTTGCTTCATAGAAGACAAATGGTGGGAGATAATGCCTAACACCAAAATAAACCAGGAAGCTCCAATCAATCTGGGTCACAAACTTTGAGTAACGTGCGAAAATCTCGGGAGAGATATTCAGTGTAGGAATTAATTGACCTTGGCAAACACCAATTAGAGGAAATCAGAACTGTACGGATAGTACCCATTATTGTTGAAAATGTGGACGACGGGAAATTGCGAAAAGAATTCCCGAAATGACATAAGGGAGTCCCCCGCCATTTTCTAAGATGAGGCCGAATGAGGTTGAATGTCACAACTACAATGCAGGCAACATAGCACAGGAATTTATTAGTTGAGATGTGGTTGCATACAAACAAGGAGTAACAATAGGAATCATTAAACCGACAAAGGAGAAGAGATAGGAATAGAAACGAAATCATTCCATGTTATCATGGGATAGATGTGGATGGTTCATTAGCTATTGTATATACGTAATGGGAAATAGTAGGATGTCATCACAGGCGCACACCCAAATTTTTTGTTGGGGTCCAAGGTTTGGGGAGATCCAATCCTACAAGGTGACTACGGGTATTATTCTACACATAGGTGACTATGATCAAGCTCGAAGTTCACGGGGTTGTGATCGAAATCCAAGACATTGATGGAGTCGGGACTTGAAGTTATCGTTAAATTGGCACACGGGACCACTATCAAGCCATACCAACGGCCGGTCTCCGTTGCGTGGAAAATGTGTGGATTCACTGGTGCTTGCATTGTTACTGGTATGTTAATTCCACTGGGAATGTTTTGAACTGAGGCCAACAAGCGGAAAACAAATACGATTCCCTACGATGGACTATCATTTTAACAAAGATACATTGAGCTCACCTCAAATGTGATATAATCAATCCAAAGCAATGTAACCTTTAAAAAAGAAAACTTTACTACATAGTAGATAATGGGACTCTTAGAATTCCACTCAGTACTGCTGTTGAAAGATTTTCTAGCAGTACTAAAGTTGTTTTGTACTTCTCTGGCACACGCTTTATTAGCCAAACAACTTTGAAAGTGTAATTAACTGTGAATTGTGGTGATAAATACGTTTAGTGTATACATTTTTTATATATATATATATATATTTTATCTTCGTCCAGTACTACTATTGAACGAGAAAAGAAAAGAATCTAATTTCATAATAAAACCTAGTTTAGACTGAAAATAGGTACTGGTAGATCATTTTTAAGTTTTGGAATTTTTCCATTGTACATCAATTCATTTACTAAAAGGTGCGTTTAATTCAAGTAATTTCAAAAGCAAGATTTTTAGAACTCTGACAAAATTGTATCGAATGTTCAAATAAGATCCTTTTAGGATCCTAACAATACTAAAATCCACTAATGGAGAGTCGGAAAAGTTGCCCAACTGGAAGAAAACATGAAAAGTGAATATACAATCTATTTTACACACAGTATATTGTTGAATTATCATCTACATCCATTCTACGAACATGTCCACTGAAAATTCCAGCCATCGTTACGTACAGCGCCGACAAACAAGTAAGTAATCGCAGAGAAAGTTTACGCTTATTTCTTTTTCACGTTAGAGTTCTCTGGTGGAATTTCGAAAGATAATATGGCTGGACAACAAACTATTTACGATGCAGTGTTGTTAGGTGATCCGCCCTACGATGGTCAAGTGACTGCAGAACAAAAACTCCTCACATAAAGAGCGCTACTCTACTCCGCAAAGGATTCCAAACGTGTTTTCATCTCAAATACCTTTCCCAAATGCCTTTTCCCCTTTCTTTCTGTTATGCTATATAGGCTAAGCCAGTTCAAACTGGTTTGTTTATCTTCAAAATACAGGTGTTTAGTACATATTATTAGTCTATTCACAGCCACAGTATACTCAATGTGGTTCTTTGTGGTTCTTGCTGATTGTGGTAATATCTGTGTCACATAAAAATAAATAATCATTCCATTGCTTCTGGCCACATTGCGAAAACAGAGAGAAAGAGAGCATACTGACTTCTGCTTACGAAAACACACTATATATCCCTTCTTCGCCACTGCTGTGCTTTTGCCGCTAAAACAAAGAACCGTTTATATCCAGATAATGAAAAATATATTTGTTTTAATTAAGGTAATTGTCGCTGCGTTCTCACAATTCTCATGAAACGAATACGAAAGACTAGTTGTATCGTGAGAAAACTTCATTTTGTTTTTGCATGAGTGACTAATTCAAAAATGTGAACCATGTGTTTCGTGGCCCCTCCAGACCTCAACACAAAAAACACAATTTAGATATCTCCAAGAGAATTTTAATGACTTGGGTCCCCTAACATATCCATGGCCCCCCAAATCGATCTTGCATCGTTTGGCCTAATCCTCGTTTCGCCTAACCAATTATCTGACACTTTTATGACAGATAAAAGATAAGCTTTATGTCCGCCATTTTAGGCGAAATAAGGATACTCGTTTGGCCTAATCCTCGTTTTGCCTAAAATGGTGGACTATTAAAAAATCTTGGAGATAAAACTGGAGGGAAATTTTTCGAAAAAAAAAATATTCCCTACTATGTGAAGAGCTGAGCAATACAATTAGTTTTCCCATAACTAATTTGTAATAGGACTATTTGCTTTCGGAAAAAATGTTTCGACAATTGTACAGTTACTTTTCCGTTCCATTTTGAGAATATTAATGCCCCCACAGGGTGTATAGTGACTATATTTGAGATGAGAGAAACACAAAAAGTTACATCTGTTATTAATTTTGTTTAAAGGTAAGTGCTGTTCAAAAGTAACTTTTAGTTTGCAGTTTGTTTCCAAATATCTGATATTATCAAATGGTACTGCTAATCGGTACGTTAAAGGAAATATAGTTTGTGTGTTTCTTCTTATGTAGGTGTAAAAGTTATTTTATTGTAGGTTTTGATGAGCTTTCAGACGATTTCATTCCAGTTTCAACGCTTTTTTGAAACTGTTAATGCATTATAGGAGATCCGATTGTGATTCTATTGTAATTAAAATTCGTATGAAATTTGTAACTATTTCGAGCTAGATCTGACAAAAGATTCCTAAATTTGCTCATAACTTAACAAAGGACAATTGTGATCGCAATGAGTGATTTGTGACAAATCGCTACGCTGACAAATTGCTCTTTGGATAATTCCACAATTCAAACATCTTAATGCGTTACTCACAAAGAAAGAAGAAAAATATATTTCATTTCTTATTATTACTTTTGAAATTACAACTTTTGAGTTGAATTTCCACTCGTTTCATATACTACCGGGAATATCCATAGCATAAGTCTCTGAGATGCACAATGAGATTGAAATCCGGGTTTCTCGGTGGTTGTTTCAGCAGGAAGAAGTTGAATGCTACTCCAAACAGATGGTGGCCAACCGGGATCTGTTACGAAGGTGGTTGTCCTGCTGGGTGAGTGAGTCGGCAGACATATCGCATTTGTGGTCAATTAGTCCCGGTTTCGAGTTCAAATGGAGGACAGTTTCTCTCGGATGTAAGGCGAGAAGCGATTTGATTCCGCTTTAAGCTTATGTGACCGCTTCCAGCATAACCCGGTTGTTGTATAATAACACCAAGATGAAACAAACTTATTTCTCTCAATATGTGATATAAATACATACAGCAAATAATTTAAACAAAAAAAAAAGACCTGGTTTAAACTCAAAAAATAACGGGTTTAAACAAAAAACGGGTTTATTTTTATTTTATTTTATTTTATTTTTTTTTTTTTGTTAACTGTTTTTGCCAACCCTGCATCGCACCATGCTACTCGTTTTTATGGTCCAGTCACGGCATTCTGTTGCCAGTGTAAAACATTAACCGTAGTGACATATAATGACAAGTAGTAACCTCGTGGGTCATCGGCTTCTGAAGTCCATAAGATGAAGCGAACGTTGTCTACTAACTATCCGGATGAACCCCTTATTCAGTTGGGTGTCCCGTCTTGGCTAAGGTTTACTGGTGTTCGGTGCAGTAAGCAAAGTTATGAAAACATTTTTATACCTTGTTCTCTTACATGTGAGTTTCTTTTCACATTGTTAAATTACTGTAGATTTCCAAATTATGCAGATTCAATATTGAAACCGGAAATATATTTATAACTTACGGCAGTAATAGAGTGATAATGTGAGACATGCAACCTGTTTATCGGAAGCTGAATTCTCATAAAAACGATTTCTTATTATCTCTTACGATTTTTAATATTTAGGAATCAATATTGAAACCGAAAGTTGTACTAGTTCTTACTTTAATAAAAGACTCAAGCTGAGATGAAATCTATTCTTAAGATTTGGAATCCATACCATAAATCGTTTGGATCGTTAGAGAACGTGTCGATATGTATACGATATATGAGTAGGCCAATGACAAAACCCGTTAAATTCACTTTTTAAAAAAAAAAAAAAAATGAGATAGTGGTTGCTCTGGAAACCTTACTTGGAAAGCTATTATTTCCAAATAGTATTCAGTAGAAAAAGCCATTTTAACTAGTTGAAAATTGAGATTGAAATATGTGCCAATTACCAAAACTTGTTAAATCCATCATGGCAACAGATGCAAAACCAGTTAAATCACTCTTCCATATTCAGTTTCATAAACTGTTAAATCCCAAACCTGCAAATAACCTAATGAGAAAAGCAGAATCAAACCCGGTTAATTCCATATTTCAAACAATTTGTGGTTTTGTAGTGTATAGAATTAGTTTAGTAATCTGAATATTTATTGCAACTCTTCGTAAATCATTGGAAATTTTATTTGGCAGAATTTGAAGTGTGTGCTTTCATTATTTTTTTACTTTTGGACTGAAAATTGAAAAAAAGAAAATGAAATCTTTAGTTTTACGTCCCACAGTTATGCCAGTTATGCTAAAGGAGACGGTGATGATGAGAAATAAATGAAATAAAGAAAGTGGGAGAAAACGGGAGAACGCCAATAAAACCCACGGTCATGGTGTTTGTCCACCACAAAGTCCACATGGCGCAAGCTGGGATCGAACCAGGGGCCCCAAGCACCGGAGGTGAACGCTCTGCCACTGAGCCACCGCGCACACTGGACTGAAAATGGAGACACTATACGTCTTAACCTAACTGTTCGTGAAACTTTTCTGTGCTTATTTGGTTTTCTTTAATAATTACTAGACAAATGCACGCAAAATCGAAAGAAAACGATACTCTAAGCAGCAATGATCTTAATTTTGTTATCAGACAACACCAAAATTGTCTAGAAAACATACAAGACACATGAAAAACTGGAAACGAAATGTAGCCAAAAAGACAAGATGAGTGGACTATCTATGGTTAAAAGTCGTTTGTTTTGTATTTCAGGGTAACTCTTTACTTTGAACAGAACATTGTTGGATTAGGTTCTTCTCTAAACGGTCTCTTCAGCTTCAGCAGAACCTCATTCTTAAAATGTCTCGTGTCAATTATCATTCAAAATATTATAAAATGCTTCTGGTACAACATGTTAAAAAATTTTGCCACTTATTTACCATTTCTAATTCTCTTTCTGCCACTGTTTTGTTCAAACTCAACATTTGCACATTTTGTTTTGCTATATTTCAAATTCATATATTGGGATAATTGGCAAATTAATATTCACCCTGTGTCAATCCATAAAAGGTTACAAACTCTTCCAAAATATAGCCATTCAGTTTAGAAATGTATACAGATAGGTATAATTAACTCCGCTTGTAGTTAAAAAGGGTTTGACGATTGAAAGCAGCTTAAAGCTCACGTTTGGCAAACAGGTTTTTGAGGAATAGAAAATCGAGAAAATGGTGATGCACCAGAGGACGACGGCGATATGGATTTCCATTTAGTAGATGATGATGGAGAGGAGGTTACATAATTCAATTTTTTGCACATTTGGATCCATTGTTTTCAATTTAGAACAAAATTAATGTAGCATTTATATATCCATATTCATTTGTGCTAATCTTGTGCAATGTATAGTTGATAATAAATTCCACCCTACCCCCCAATATTTTAGTAGGCATAATACTCATTTCTGACTCTGACTCCCTTTCTTTTTCATAGGCTTTGTATCTTGAGCCTCAACAAAAATAGCCGCTCGTCCAGATACAAAAGCTGTTATGTCCATTTACATACGCAAAACCTGTTTAATCCAAACTATTTCCTTCAATAACGTAATTCACAGACTAGTGTGATTATACAGCTTTCGACAGACCAACACTCACATTGTTCTTAATTTTTTTAATGTTCTCTAGTTTCTAATGTTATTTTACAATTATGACGTGTTTAAACAGTTGTTCTCGATTTGTCACAAATTATAAAATTTGAATTTAACGGGTTTTGCTATTTTCCTACTCATATATATTCGTATATATCCATGGTCCTAGTAAATACATAAAGGAGTTTTGGTAATCCTAACTCCTCGAAAATAGTTAATATAATATTAATCTATATATTTTGAATTTCTTAATTCTTTATATACTAGGGAATTTTCTCTTATATAATATCCCTCTAGTTGAATTTCCACGATTTTTTCATTGTCCGCCATTTTAGGCGTAACGAGGATTAGGCCAAACGAGGATCCTTTTTCGCCTAAAATGGCGGACACAAACCTTATCATTTATCTGTCATAAAAGTGTCAGATAATTGGTTAGGCGAAACGAGGATTAGGCCAAACGTGGCAACACGCCCCAAATCTCTGTGGCTGGTTGCGGGCCTGTTGCTTTTATGGGAAAAATAAATGGTATAACAAAGATAGAGATAAATATCACACCTACTCTCAATTGTCAATAGTCACTTTGCCGCGAAGATAATGGAAACGATAAGAGAGATTTTTGCAGCTATTTTAATTACTGATAATAATAATATTAAAAAGATCGCAAGTCATTTAACGTATATGTTTATAATTATGTCAATCTGTTGAAAGAATTTGTTCTGACTAATATATTATTATTATTATTATTATTATTATTATTATTATTATTATTATTATTATTATTATTCGTAGAATATTTATTGCAAGTCATTTGCCGTGAACGGAAAATTTTTAAATATTTTGGTGCTCTACTAGATGCTATTATAACTTATAATAACATTTGCTTCACTTAAAATAATAACAATACTATCAACGTCTTTAATACTATCAAAATAATAATAATAATAATAATAATAATAATAATAATAATAATAATAATAATAATAATAATAATAATATAATAATAATAATAATTATTATTATTATTATTATTATTATTATTATTATTATTATTATTATTATTATTATTATTAATCTCCCTCCTTCTTGTTTATTATCATTCTTCCCTGTTTATTATTTCTTTTCCTTGTTTATTTTTATTTCTAAGTTTCTTTTCTTCTGTTTATTTACGAGTATATTCAAAATATTGTTTCTTCCTTCATTTCACTTCATCATTGCGTTTTTGTTTCATCAATTTAAATTTATCCTTTCACGTCCATGTGAACATTTCAAGAAGCTTTCTACCTATTTTTTAATTGTCTTCCCCGTAGTTTGTCCTGTACAGTTTTATTTTTAAAATTTAATCACCTTACTATAAAATTTCATTCAAAAGATTTCTAAAAATCTTGCAGGAAAACATGTGTCATAAGTTTATCATCTTGTAGAATAATTATCACACTATTTTAACGTTTTACTTTAAAGAACTTTCTCGTGGCTACTTGGTTCGAGTACGCGCTTTTGGCGCGGGAGACCCAGGTTCAATTCCCGGTGGAAGCTCATATGATTCAGATCCCACGTAAGATGTAAGTCCACGTCTCAAATAGCCTCAATGCTGAAAGGGACGCTATACTACACTCTAACCAGGTTTTAAGTAAACCGACAGAGGTGTCATTTGGAGAGGCTAGGGGCGGCAATTGTTTCTCCCATTTGAGATTAAGAAACACATCTTTTTTAATAAATTGTACACTAATACAGTGATTTTCAACCGGGAGTTGCGACACACTGGTCGCGGAATGGGATATGATGTGTCGCGAAATTTTAGAATTTAAAAATCATGAAGCATTTATTAAAATCAATTTTAAAAGAGAGCATACCAGTCCACACCTCCAGGAGTTGTAACAATGTTGAGTACTATAAAGAATCACTACTTTAGAAAGTTACAACTTTGAGAAACTTATAATATTACACTATTATAATGTATATTATCACTAATTAAAAAAATCAAATAGCTGTGCCACGATGACATAAGCGTTCAGTAGTGTGTCATCAGTCAAAAAAGGTTGAGAATTACTGTACTAATGTACTAATAAAAAAACGTAAAACTCCAATATCATTAAACAATCTTGACTCTCCCTCACAAAATCTGAAATGGCGCTACTAGCAGGGGTAAAAGTGAGAGGGCATGCGGTGGGATGTCGACCCTCACTTCCATAAAAATTTATCTACAACGTCCCCCATTTCCTAAAAATTACAATTTGCAAAGATAGGCAAGAGGGACAGCGTGACGTCATGCGTCCCTCTACCTTTTCAAATCCACTTTCACTACTGGCTACTAGTAACCGAACAACTCCTGGCTAAGTGATGAATGAGTGCCCGTTACTCTTTCAGTAGAAGGTTCGGGTTCTATCCTTAATAGGAATACATGTGGTTCAGATTCCGTGTTAAGCTGTAAGTCCGCTTCGTTAGATAAAATGTTACATTAAAAAAAAGTTAACAGCAAACAAAACAATACAAAACCTTTCTATTGTTTAGTTGGTACTAACTCTGAGAGCAATCTTCCGACAAGAATCTTGTCAATTGCTTAATATGTAACACCCGCTACAAAGTAAACACAATTTACAAACGTCCTAACAAAAGAGTTACATAATGATTTGCATGTTCTCGAGAGATTTGTTTAACAAGAACGAGGCAGCGGCAAAATGTTTGACAATACTACCAACAGTCAGTATATACAACTACTACTACTGCTGCTGCTACTACTACTACTACTATAAGCTGCTGACGCTGAGACTAGCCGCCGCACTGTCCGTCTGTCAATCAGCAATTTCCTCCTCAGTTCAGTAGCTGATGAAGCAGGCATCGTTGTCCAATCATCCAACCGGAAGAGCGGGTGTGTGATTTTTGGTTCGGTGCCAGTAGAGAGGGGGCCGCCGGGATATCTCAAACGACTTCTTCATAGCTTATTATGCTTATGCTTCGAGGTGTTGTTTCTCGTGGTCGAGGTCTCTCTCTCTCCGTCGGTTGGCTTGAGTGGAATCTTTGTCAGACGCCCTAATGGAGTTTGTCGTGTAGATTAAACAAACACAAACAAAAGGACGGAAACGAACAGAGTAAAGGGAGAGGTTAGGAAATAAGGTTCCAGGCTACGAAGGGACGGGGAAAAAGGCAAGAAATACAAATAATAAAAAAAAATGCTCTTCAGCGACAAGCATGGTTTTGAACGTTGATTACAAAGAAATTTGACAATCGTCACCTACTCTCTTGTTAAGCAAACCTCAACCATGGTTCATAAATAAATAAAGTTGAAATAAATTTTTAAAAAGAAAGAAAAAAACTATTAGGAAAAAAGAAAAAGACCTTAAGTGAATATGGGCTTCCTGTTATTCTTTAGAAATCGTTCCTTTTTTTATGTAGTCCTATAGCAAAAATATAAAAGTGCAGGCGGAATTTCAAACAGCAATCATATGATACTGAATTAACAGCTTCACGTAAAATACTAATTCTAAGTACAACATTAATTTAGATATAATTGGTATGAGTTATTACGTTTAATAAAACGGAATTCAACTTTGTTTACTTACTTCTAAAGATAGTGTACATACAACACTTTTTGGAAAAAAAATGTTCAAAGATGAGGTATATAATAGTCCAGATTTTTATTTCCAGCTGAACATAATTATATGAGTCAGTGTAAATTCTTACGCAAAGACTTGGACATTACGGAAGTTAGAGAAGAAATATTTAGAGAGCTTCGAAATGTGATGTTGGAGGAAAATGGACAGAAAGAGAGTAACAAACGAAGATGTTTTAAAACTGATAGGAGAGAAGAGGACACTTTTAGCCACCACCCTTCGTAGAAAGGCCAATTGGATTGGACACATCTTGCGAAGAAATTGTCTTCTTCACACTGCCATAGAAGGAAAGATGGAAGGGAAGCGAGGAATAGGAAGAAGAACAACACAGCTGATCGATGATTTGAAAGATGAAAGAAAATATTGAGAGTTAAAAGAGGAAGCTGAAGATCGACAAAAGTGGAAGAAACATTTCCAGGTCCAAATCTAAAATTTTGAAAAAAAAATCCTCATTAGTCCCAGAACCTGCAGAAAACTTAATAATAATAATACCTTTAGAGAAAATCAAGATTTGTGTGTGTGTGTGTGTGTGAAGCTAAAAATTAAAGTTGAACGATAACCGCGCCATTTGATTAAAATTGAACAGACTCTGTGGTACACTCTGATTGAGCTTTTCATTATGACAATAGCAATATGACAGTACACTGTATGGTTAATGGATATAGCCTAGCATTAGGATTAACTCTTGAACTTTAATTTTGGTTCAACTAGTAATATTGCTAAGAGGGGGGGGGGCTCGGTGACTCAGTGGTAAAGCGCTTATCTGATGCGTGGGATTCTAGATTCAGTCCCCCGGCCAAGTAAATTTCTGGTGGACAACATGTGTCCGTGGGTTTTCTCGGGATAACTTCCGTTTCCTCCCACTTCCTCACTCCACCAATTCTTTCTCATTATTCACTTGCTTTAATCATCATCTCCTTTAGCCTAATTATAAATTTGACAAGTGCGAACAGGTCATAATAGACAGTGTACGAAAAGTGTAGCTGAACGGAGGAGTGTATGGTGATAAGTTGGTGCAATTTCAGAGATCGAGCAACGCACAAACATCAAGTTCATGAGCACATTTGGGGAAATCTGCTTCAGAGACTTTGATAGCCTTAAAAACAGTTAAGCATTATTGGATGTTTGACTCCTCTCAAAGCTAAAAATGAGCCTCAAAGGTACCTGTTTCGCCGCCGCAGAACAGATCAAAACTAACGCAACGGCTGAACTTCACAAGATACCAAAAGAGGACTTTTGTTGGTGTTTCCAGCAATAGCAGGAGCAGTAGAAAAAGTATGTTCTGAAAGTATACTTATATTGTGGTAATGAAGAGCTATAACAAAATTCCGCGAACTTTTTATTCCCGCTTATATATACAACGGAATATGAGGATAGACACCTAAATTGAGGCCCCTACCTATCTTGTGAAGCAAGAGCTGAGATATAATGGAAGCAAGCTAAAACAAAAGGAAATACCTCAGTACGGCACCGGAAGTCACGTGAGCTTGTTATGTGAAGAAATTCCAACTCTATAAAGTTTTCTTAATGTGCACACATTAGGCGCTGAAAATGAAGAAGGTAAATTGATATTCATTCTATCTTTACTTTCTTTAATACCAGTGAATATGACTATTGCAAAAAGTAATGAGTTACTGATTTTCTTCCATTTATATTTGAGATGGCGTTAGTCATTTTTTTTTTATCGGTCGAATGTCTTATTATGAGACCATTAACGGGTTCAGTATATGAGACCGGTCTCATAATGTGACTCGTATAGTAATATTGAGGCTTGTATTAGGAGCTCATTTGTATCGACATTCACAAAGTAGTCTCTTAGACTTAGTCCTGTACATAGAGCCAATGATTTCGTTAGCATTGTACTGTCATTTTGGACACATTTCTTCCCATTTCGTACATATTTGAACTTTAAAAGAAGTGATTAAAAATCGTTGCAGTTTGCAAAAAGTGTAAGAGTTTACAGTGCGTATTTTCTAAAATTGAAGAAAGTGAGAGATTGAAAGTGTAATGTTTTATATTTTTGTGCCAACACAGGATTTGGCTTAAAGACAATGCTCAATCGTGAAATAATAAAAGAACACTTTTAAAAGTACACAAAAGGCCGGGGTCTCTTATTAGGTACCCTGGCAGTGTAGCAACTTTGGTCACATTTTTCAATATAATTTTTTATTGTTATATTTTTATATATTTCAATAGTTTGTATCGTAAATTAGACATTCCACAGAATATATTAAAGTAACACCAGTGTTTGTTTATGCTATAATTAATCTGTACATAGCGTCCTAACTTTTAGGGTCTCATATTCTGGGGTTTTACTCTCTCTCTCTCTCTCTCTCTCTCTCTCTCTCTCTATATATATATATATATATATATATATATATATATATATATATATATATATATATATATATATATATATATATATATATATATATATATATATATATATATATATATAATTATTAGCAAGTCCAATATGTTTTCATGACATTCGTACATTTGTACTTTTTTTGTTTTTGATGAAAACTTAAATTGATGAATCATTCAACTTCGATCTTTGTTAACCTATCAATCCAACATT
The DNA here is from genome assembly GCF_964235325.1 of Thermobia domestica. NCBI lineage: Eukaryota > Metazoa > Arthropoda > Insecta > Zygentoma > Lepismatidae > Thermobia > Thermobia domestica. The sequence continues at coordinate 67,039 of NW_027656223.1, read as the reverse complement.
TCTAATGAACCTGAGGAAAATGAAAATGATCTACGTTAAATTTCGGAACTCGAGAAAGATTTTTCTTTTTTTTTTTAGCCAGTAGAACATAATAATAATGATTACTGAACCAAGAAAAATTAAATATGAGCTATTAAATGATAAATTGTGTATATTCTATCCTCGAACAAGACTAAACTTGAAAATTACGTTTATTCAGTATATCACCATTCTGTTTCTCTTCTGTGCTCAAAACAAATCACATGCAATGGTATTTATTCTCGTAGAGATAAAAGGATTTGGACCTAAAGGGGAAATTCGCATTAAAAAAAAAAGTTACAGCCCGAACTATTAATCTAATCTAATCACTGACAGACATATATATATATACTCTCATCAGAAACACATAAAGATAACATTTATAAGATAAACTGCAATATTAAGGAAAGTTAACTGTTAAATCTATTTCTAAATGTATACATAGAACTTTTTTTTCTTTTAATGGGAAGTAAATGTAGGGATTTAAGAGATACGGTTAATTCTGACAACATAAAGTTGTATTATCTTTCACAATTTAATTTTAATTTTATTTATTTATTTTTAATGAGTTTGCATTCACTGACCTTTGTAACAAGTTTAATAATATAAATTAATTTTAATCAAATTTATTATCAAATCAATTTTATTATAAAACTAATAACTTGTGACAGTATCGCCAACTAAACACTTTACTTCACCAGACACTATCCTCCTGAAATGGTCACCAAAAATATTTTTCTATATAAACTATGTATATACCACCCAAGAGAAGCTGAAAAGTCCAATATATTTTATTATTTTTTGTGTTAGTGGTTATTGCTGATTGAAATAAGATTTAAGAAATTGTATTTTCGAATAGTGATAGATTGTATGATGGATAATAATAATAATAATAATAATAATAATAATAATAATAATAATAATAATAATAATAATAATAATAATAATAAAGAAAAGAAGGAACGGAAACGATATAGGTTAATACATTGTGTTAGTCTGGAAAAGATGGGGTAAGCTGAGTACATCAAAACTTTTAAAATTTGACGGAATAACCCATCCTTCATGGTAGATTGCTTACAAAAATGAAATTGCAAATATTGCACAATCCTACCTCTCAAATTTTCAGCACAATCATTCAAAAGTAATATACAACTTGGTTACTTTCAGCAGTGAAGCTATATGAAACGTAGTCTTACAGTTTAACCTGGGATCCGAACCACGTGAGCTCCCGCCATGGATCGAAGCCGGTCTCCCGCTCCAAAAGACACGTGCGATAAAGTAATATATAGATTAAAAAAATATTATTAATTTAGTCTATATATTTTCTTGGAACTTTCCCGAAAGATAGATATTCTTGATGCGGTATTATGTAAAATGAAGTTACTTTTAAAATCTCTGCACATGCTACGATGACATTCGAAAAGCCGAAACAAAACATTGGCCAACAGGGCATTGCTCCGAAACAAATGATGTTCCTTTCGAGGAATCAATGAAGGTCTACTACAGTACAGTAAGTAAACAGTACTGCATGTGTAGTGTGTATATATGATATATACAACTGTAAAAAGACTCCAAGAAGCTTTCTTCAGATGCAAACAAAAGGAAACAGAGTGAGACTGATCATTTTGCAGTTGCTAATTACTAAAATGACAGTGATTGCATCATTCACCAAAGAGGTTTCCACTTGAAACTGTTGTCTACTTTAAAATATAAAAGAGTGCGCATTTTCTGACACTTTACATTTAAGCTGCAATTCTATAACAAAATACCATCAACAGCTTTGGTTTTCACATACTCCATTTTGAACTGAAAATAACTTGTTATTCAATTTGTATGGAACATAAAAGCAATATTTCATCCTTACTAATACATAAAATAACGTTCCTCCTCCCTCTCTCTCTCTCTCTGTGTGTGTGTGTGTGTGTTTGTCACCAGATTTTCGCACAGAAATGAGTTAATCTAGAGTCACTAGATTGTGTACACAGATAGATTTATCTAATCGCGTAGGAAGCCGTTTCCTTTTTCGAATGCAACTTCAGGTGAGCTCGTTTGGGCAATAGTTTAAGATCTTGTTTATAAAACTCATGATATGTCAATCATAGTCTGGGTTCTAGCTGAGATCCGCCACTTCATTTAGAAGGATCAAAACTTATGCAGTGCCTGTGAGATAGGCAACCTGACTATTTTCTTGTCGACCGGGTTGTATAACGTTCAGATATTTGCATTATTTTGCGTTAACCTCATTCTTCCCGTGGAAAGAACAACGTCTGTGAAGTTGTCCCGCCCACCTAACGAATTTTCTTTTATCTACATCGTTAGTTTATCGTTAGTTTACGTTAGTTTTGCTAAAACTATCGTTAGTTTCGAAAAAATAACGATTTTATTCGAGAAATAAAGTTTCCCGCCAACTGTGAATTAGCCCGCCCATATTGAATTCTCATAAAATTCCAACCCATATCGTTAGCTTATCGTAGTTTACGTTAGTTTTGCTAAAACTATCGTTGGTTTCGCAAAAATAATGATTTTATTGAAGAAATAAAGTTTCCCGCCAACTGTGAATTAGCCAATCCATATTGAATTCCCTTAAACTTCCAAATGTAAACCCTAACAGCACATTTACATAACAGGCATACGTAAGAAGTATATAAAGCACATACTGGACACATTCTCATGTACCTGAGGGAACATGATAGGCGTATGCCTGCTTTGTAATTGTGTTTACATTTGGCGGGAACTTTTATTTCTCGAATAAAATCGTTATTTTTGCAAAACAAACGTTAATTTTAGCAAAACTAACGTAAACTAACGATAAACTAACTATAAGAGCTGCAAGTTTATGAGAATTCAATATGGGCGGGCTAATTCACAGTTGGCGGGAAATTTTATTTCTTGAATAAAATCGTTATTTTTGCGAAACTAACGATACTTTTAGCAAAACTAACGTAAACTAACGATAAACTAACGATGTGATATGAAAAACTTTTGAAATTCGTTTGTGGGTGGGGAACCGTGAAGTTGGCCTGCTCATTTATTTGTTGAATAAAAATTTTATTTTTTCGAAACTAACGATAATTTTAGCAAAACTAACGTAAACTAACGATAAACTAACGATGTGATATAAAAAACTTTTGAAATTCGTTTGTGGGCGGGGAACCGTGAAGTTGGCCTGCCCATATATTTCTCGAATAAAATCGTTATTTTTGCAAAACTAACGATAATTTTAGCAAAACTAACGTAAACTAACGATAAACTAACGATATGACTTGGAATTTTATGAGAATTCAATATGGGCGGGCTAATTCACAGTTGGCGGGAAACTTTATTTCTTGAATAAATTCGTTATTTTTGCGAAACTAACTATAGTTTTAGCAAAACTAACGTAAACTAACGATATGAGTTGGAATTTTATGAGAATTCAATATGGGCGGGCTAATTCACAGTTGGCGGGAAACTTTATTTCTTGAATAAAATCGTTATTTTTGCGAAACTAACGATAATTTTAGTAAAACTAACGTAAACTAACGATGTGATATGAAAAACTTTTGAAATTCGTTTGTGGGCGGGGAACCGTGAAGTTGGCCTGCCCATTTATTTCTCGAATAAAATCGTTTTTTTTTTTGCAAAAGTAACGATAATTTTAGCAAAACTAACGTTAACTAACGATAAACTAACGACGTAGATAAAAAAAGGAAAATTCGTTAGGTGGGCGGGACAACTTCACAGACGTGAAAGAACAGGCATGTCAGCTGACCCGACAATCGATAGGGCAATGGCGAACGCATTGCTCGTCGTTATGTATTTCAAGAATTGTTTTCCTTTCAAATATTTTGCATATCCGTGCGAAAAAGAGTATTAGTTAAATTGGCAAATCGTCTGCAAAGTTTAACACTCCATAGTGCAGGTAGCGACATTTATTAGTGTGGATATTTATAATTAGGATTAGTATTAGCGTATCGCAAAGATTAGGATGGGAGCCAGCTGTTAGTATAACTCTGGAAGAAAACGTTTTTTGACCTATGTTTAGAAGAACTTTTTTCTTTCATTTCATATAAGGAATCACCTCCCAAATTTTTTCGGTGGAGTTACCTACCACCCTGTATATTATATATATCGGGTCGGATCCAGGATTTTCTGAGGGGGTGCACCAACGATGCCGACTTTCCAAAATTTATGTGGGTGCATATCAATGGCGGGACGTGTTATATATTTTCAGGGGAGTCTCGTTTTTTATAATGCATTTCCTTTTAGTTAAAATCTTTTATGAACACTGTCATGAAGGGTTGTGTTGATTCTATTCACAATATACATATTCTTGTAGTTCCATTTTTCTTCTGGAGCAGCCATTGAGCAGGGGCGGATCCAGAGGGGGGCGATCGGGGCGATCGCCCCCCCACACAAGAGGAAACTTTCTTATTTTATATATAAATAAACCCATCCATAACAAGTTTGGAGCTCTTAAAAGTAGCAGTATTACCGCCGACCGCCCCCCCAGACGTCCGTCCTGGATCCGCCCCTGCCATTGAGTAGACCAGAGACAGACAAGGAAGGAGTGGGTGTGTTGTTTGGTTGTTTTGCACAAACACATTTGAAACAATTATGTTTTAGAGGTTAGAAATTTTAACTTCCATCTCAATGTTTTAATTGTTTATTTTTTGATAATGGCTAATGAGAAATATTTATGTTATTTTGTTTCTATCAAATTAAAAATCTTGTGGGTCTTCCGCACCCATAAGATTATTCGTGTGGGTGTGGGAGCTCCGAAGCACCCACGTAGTCGGCGCGCATCGGGTGCACCATAACTACCAAATAAATAAATAAATAAATAAATAAATAAATAAATACGTCTCATTGAAATTCTTCAAAGTGGCATGTAACAATATTCTTTACACCTGACAACGCTAATACATATGATATATAGGTGTAGAACGGACGGGGGGGGAGAGGGGATTTAAAGTGGGTTTGTAAGTGATATGCAGATAAAATTGTTCTCTCTTCCTGGATTCTGTTTTGTTTCCTATTTGACAAATATTATATTGCTTCGCTTGGTGAATACTTTTTCCTCAACCTTCAGAAAATTGACTTAGACTAATGCTTTTGTAAAACTCCTCTTTCTTTTAAATCACAAACGGAAAAATGATGGCAGAAAGTTTCGGAAAAGTTTGCTATTGTCACTGCTAGCTTCTTATTTTAGATACTGTATATTTACAACGAAGGGGGGGGTGCACCCTCCTAAATCCGGCCTTTTATATATATATAATTACGGAAATTAAGACAACGCTTTTTATGTATAAACTCTGTCTGCTTTTATTTGTTCTCTCTCAATTTGATAAAAGAACATCATACTCAGTTTTGAAACATACTGATGTGGCAACGTGTCATATTATAATTAAAATATAATCGATGTTCTAAATAATAACGCATGCAATTTTTATATTTAATAATCAAATTTAACTTCAGCAATATTAAAATTATAAATAATGCAAACTCATTTTGAAAAACCAAGGAATATTTAAATAGATTTGAAGAAGAAATCAATAAAATCAAAGCATTAAAATTACGATTGATTTCAAAGAAAACAAAAAGTAGTTCCCCTTATAAATCAATGGAATAAAAGAAAGATGGAGGAAGTGCACAACACCATTAAGAATAAGCTTTTAAACAGCGTGAATCTATATAAATAACGTCTTAGAACTACTTAAAAAGAAAAAAAACTTATTTTATGAACGGAGCTTTTAACTTTTACCTTCTTAAAAATGGAAAACACTTCTTTCACTACCCCATTCTAATAAAACCTTCCCTCTATTTTCTTTGTCTTCTGCTAAGTCATAAAACCAAAAACATTGAATCTTTATCAAGTCATTATCAGTCGTCTCTTGAAAGGAAAAAAAAAACAACATAAAAGATCCATCCATATCTACCTATATAAAAAAGGAAATGTATATTAGGTTGATTTCTTTTTCTTTATGTGATGTTTTCAAACCACAGCATGATTCGTACGACACGTCTTTGCTTTCTACAACTAGTCTTGATTCGATATTACGAAGCCCGCCCCTTCAATGACGTTTTCTGTCTTCGGAGTGAATAAATAAATAAATAAATAAATAAATAAATAAATAAATAAATAGTGAAAGAAATTCTTCTTCGTGAAAAGTTCAATTATTACGTAGAAGCAGGCTTTTATACGATGAGCTAGGACAGAGAGAATAGATGTGCAAAGAAGGAAAGAGGTAGGTGGAATGAAATGAAATAAGCGATGCCAGTGTATGATTAGAAAAGAAATTACAGGCAGTGTGTCACTAAAACCATCGAGAACGTCTTGTTTGTATAACCACTTTTCTAAAGACGCTATCTTTCGTGTCTTCTCCTAGCTCCCTCTGTGTTATTTACTGAAAAATCTAGCAGCAACGGAGTATCCAGTTGGAAACGGCTCCTAGAAATTGAAATGAAATGAAATTTTTGAGTTTTACGTCCGACGGTTATGCCGGTTAGGATAAAGGAGACGGTGATGATGAGAGATGAATGAATGGTGAAATGAAGAAAGTGGGAGAAAACGGGAGAACCCTGAGAAAACTCACGCGCACGGTGTTTGTCCACCAGAAAGTTCACTTGGCGGAAGCAGGATTTGAACCCGAGACCCCAAGCACCAGATGTGAACGCTCTACCACTAAGCCACCGCGGCCCCGGCTCCTATAAATTATTAAATGTCATACGTCCATATAGTTTGTACTGTTGTGGTAGAATTCAAAGATAGTGGGAACAAAGTAATCGAAATCTTGAACGTCCCACAGATACACTCTGTAAAATAAACTAAAGAGACGGGTGATTAATGAAAGTAAGTTATTATGAAAGAATTGGTATTTTTAAACTCGTGAACCTGGCTCTCGGGCACAATCAGCGTAAAGTTCAATAACAGAGAGCGACCCCGTGTGAGCACTATCCCATAAGTGGATAGCGAGCGTGAGCCCCAATGAGGTTAGTGAGTGCAAGACCCATTAAAAACCACGAGCGTGGGCATTATTGGGCATAGCGAGACTAAGCGCAAGACCCATTACAAACAAAGAGCGTGGGCATTATTAAGCACAGTGAGATCCATAAAAAGCATTGAGGCGGGCACTATTGAGCACAGCGAGACCCATTAAATATATTGAGATCGAGTTCGCGAGCCGAAGTGAGTTTCGACTCAAAAATTACCATTTCTAGACTGAAAAATACAAGAAAAAATGAAAAAACCCGGGTTCGATTCCCGTACGAGAGCTTTGAAAAACTTTGAGCGCATTAAGTTGGTTCAGATTCTGCAAGTCCACGTCTCATATAGTTTCAGCGTTGAAAGGAATGCTAAATTCCAATCCAAGCAACCAACCAAGACACCTTGAAACCTTCGAATTTAATAGCTTTATTGTTCTCTTTATATCCGATAGATATTGAGAAGAGGAAAATACAGAGTCTTATACAGTAATGGACAAACTACGGCAAGCGGGCCAGATGCGGCCCTCAGAAAGCTACGGCCTGCGACATGATCCGTAGTCTGACGAATGAGGAGAAAAATTAAGTTTATTTCGAAACAGACTAACAGTTGAAATGAACATTTAACTTCTACTTTTGAGAAGCAACGCATCCCAGTTAGAATCAGATAATGAAAAATTTTAATAATTAATACGGCTTACTATTACAAGAATTTTGTAAAATGCACTTTTTTTTTATTAAATTATATTGGCCTGAATAATTTCTTTTCTATTTTCTTCAAGCCTGTTCTTTACAAGTCTGTCCTTCGCTGGTCTAATGAATAAAATTTAAAATACTACGTAGAAAATAAATAGTCTAATGAATATAATTAACAACATTAGAATTTAGAAAAAAGCTGTACAACTTAAAACAGCAAGAAAAATACATTAGATTTATACATCAATCCAAACTCACGACAACTTTTTTTCTATGACTGAATGTAATTATTTTACATCAATATGATTTAACAATGTCACGCAGTATTTACATAATAAAATTAAGATTAATTACTGCCTAGAAGCAACGCAACGTAAAAGCTTTAGGAAGTACGTACATTAAAACACACACAGGAAGGAATCAATCTAAATTTAATACGCTTATCGACATAAACATATATTATTTATTCTTGATTACAGTAATTACGAAGAGAAACAAGCTGTCAATCTCAGCTACGAAACAAAAAAATAAAGGAAGTCTAACTATATCTTTACAAAGTCATTAGGGAAACAGGCATATCTTTCTTGCCAGGATCTTCGTACACGGTTTTGTTCTTGTATGACTTACACGTCTGGTTCTTTTATATGAACTGACACACGTACTTATTTATGTCAGCAATTACCAATGCTTTATGTTGTTTGTTTTTGTTGAGCAAAATTAAATTACGGCTATCTGCATATACGTTACGGCTATATATATTCATTTATTAAAATACTGTATACGTCTAATTGCGATACAGTTGGGCCGTAATAAGTCGGTAATAGAGCCCTCAGCTCAGGTGCATAGAGTCCCTGGCTCAATTCTCACCTCCTCCAAGTGGATTTTGCGGTGGACAAACACCATGTGGTTTATTATCATCATCACCATTCCCCTTAGCTTAATGGCATAATCATGGAACATTAAACTAAAACAAAATTGTAGTAATATTTCTTTCTCTCCTTCAAATATGTATTTTCAGTTAAGTGGAGTTGCATGGTTTGCATTCTTATCAAACACCGAGGTTATGACGGATAGGACATGCTATTAACGTTGGCCTCGAATTAAGGCCGGGATTTCAATTTACTGCAGGTTGGAGAACATGCATATGACCATGTGTGATGAGCTCTCACCGTATAAACCGTTCTCTTCACACTATTTCGCTTCCACGAAAGTTGCATTGCAGCACGATCCCACCGGGCCTGGTCTTTCAGCTTTTCATGTTATGCTCTAACAGTACATCATATCGTAAACATTATGTGTTACTATGTTACTTCACTTTCAATCTATTTATTAAAATGCTACAATAGATTGAAGCTCCTTTTTTCTTTTTCTTTTCTTTTCTTTTTTTCTTTTTTTTTGAAAGGAGAAGAGAAAAATGGCTTCTTATATGGATGATGTGTTTCTGAAAATTTATTACTTCTCCAGCCTCTCAGAGGGTAACGCCCTCTCTTTGGCATGCGTTTCTAAACAAAATATAATTTGGAAATAATTTGTTGGGCTAAGGGAAGTTTGGGTATTGTCATGAATTGAGAAAGGAAGTTATATCATCATTTTATTTTCCTTTTTTTATTTTGACTAAACATATCTTTATTATAAGATACACAAGAAGAGTCAGTGCAATGGAGGTGCGAAAAGTGAAATATAAATATAAAGTGAATTATAAATGTAAAGTAAGAAAAGGATAAATACTGTATTATATGATAACTTGTCGTGTGAAGAATGAAATATAAATTGAAAAGTAAGTGCAAATGTGCGATAAGACCAAAACTGTGAGAATTGTGGCGGTGAGTAAAAACAAAAGATAATGATGATGTAAAATGAGATGAAGTGCCATCACATCACAAACACAAAGAAGTTAGTCAGACAGATGTACGTTAAATCTTCTGTCCCGGGGCGACTCGGGACTAATGATCACAGGGGAAGCCCTTGTTAGTTGTGTGCTAAGATGGAAAAACATGAGGAATATGAGCATGAATGATATAAATGGCATAGATGTCGCGTTCTGCTACTGTGAGGTTTGCATGGTGGACATATAAGGAAATGAGTATATTCAAAGGGGTATGCTTGTAACGATATGCGGCATCAGTGAGAGCATCAGTTCGAAGAATATCCAAGAAAAGTGCATGACCCGTTTCAATGCGAGACGTAATGTACCGATTACGAAGTTAAGCAATATGCTTTGTGATCTTCGGAAAGTTGATGTATTCATACGTGAGCCATGTAGGATACGGAAGTTTAAGTCGGTGGGCTAGTCAAATAGCATGACGTTCCAATGTACAAAGTTTTTCGTAGAAGGAAGCAGAGGCATTGCACAAGGCAGTATGTCCAAAGGTGAGGATAGGACGGAGAAACATCTTGTAAGTATGGAGTAGAACATCGGGTTGGAGGCCTCACGTGTGAGACGACGTAAGAGATTTAAACGAATAGTCGCCTTAGTTTTGAGTTTTTGCAGGTGTGCACTCCAAGTCAGTTTGGAATAAAAAACAACGCCCAAGTACGTAGCAGAGGTGGTAGTGCGTATTTGGTATCCATCAACATTTATTCGTAAGAGTTTCGGGTTACGGTAGACTCTGGAACATCTATTAGGTGGTATGAACACCAGTGCTTTCGTTTTGTCGTTGTTAATGGTTAAATGCCATTTCTTGCACCAAGTGATGAAATTATCCAGAGTTGCTTGTAGTACAGCGCTGATTTGATGGATAGTGTTACCAAGTGCAAGAAAAGCTGTGTCGTCTGCATATTGGACAATAAAGACATTACGTGGTACTTGATGAAATGTCAGAAGCATAAAGAATATACAATAATGGACTTAGTTCCGACCCCTGTGGAACTCCAGTAAGCGGAAATATTGGCCGGGAAAGTGCTTTACCAACTGTGACATATGCAATGCGATTTGTAATGAACGAGTAAATGAGCCTGAGATAGCATGTGGGAAATTTGAATGATTGTAATTTTTTAATAAGACCATAGTGCCATACCTTATCGAAAGCCTTTTTCAAATCCATAAGAATGAGGCATGATGGAAACCCTTTGTTAAACTGATTTGTAATTATGGTGCTGAGACGAAGAAGCTGGTCATTTATGGAGAATCGAGGCCGAAAACCTGCTTGATGGATAGGCAGTAGAATAGTAGTTTCAAGAAACTTATGAAGGAAACAGACAAGATAGACAGTCGAGATTTTTTCCAGAATCTTGCTTAATACTGATGTGAGTTGGATTGGTCTGTAAGAACAAATAGAATGAGCAGACTTATTCGGTTTAGGAAACATACAAATTTTAGAGACTTTCCAGTCAGAAGGATAGAATCCAGTTTGAAGTATGAAATTATATATTGTTGTCAATATCAGTAGAAATGAGTATGGTGCTTCTTTTATGTGTCTATAAGAGATGTTGTCAATCCCAGGTGTTGTGTTTCTTTTCTGTTTTAGAGCCAATTGGAGTTCGTTGGTAGTAATAGGTGCACTGAATGAGTGTTCCGGGCCAATGACATGTTCTGTGGAAGGTTGTAGAGCAGGAATACAAGACAGATCTTTCCGTTCAGAGCATTTCGAGGCAGCTGTTGGCGTAAAAACGGTCTGTAGTTGTGTAGCAAAGGCGTTGGCTTTTTTTTTCGTCAGAAGAAAGAGGAATGTCATCTGCAACTAACGGGTAGATTATCGTGGTGGTCTTGCCAGTAAGTTGATGAAATCGCTTCCAGTAGCGAGAAGGGTGTGCTTCCTCGGATAAGGTGTTACAGGTCTTGATCCAATTACGGCGTTTATAAGCGACAAGATAGTTATGAACAGCTCTTTGCCATTGTCGATGTTGATGAAGACATGCATCATTCCCAGTTCGATAATATTCTCGAAGATGCTGTCGGGTTTTCTGGATGAGCGTAAGATATGTCGGTGGTAAAGCCGGTTTGTGGGGATGCACTTGTTGCATCGGGATATTCTGATGGGCACCGATTTGAATTGCCGTAGTAATAGCCGCAAGACAGGTAGTAAGTTCGGTTTCAGTAGTTGGAGGCGTGATACTAGAAAGCGAATGTTCCAGATCTTCCCGAAAATTAGCCCAGTTCGCCTTATCATACCTCGGAACCCGACGAGGTGTAAGTATAGGGCGTGGGTTTTTTCCCTCTTTTTTCTGTCCAACTATCCATCCAGTCTATTGACATTAACTGGATGGTGATCACTACCAATGGAATCTAGAACTGCAAACTGACAGTGAGTAAGAAGATTGATAGAGGGGATGACAACATCTGGTGTAGTCTGGCTGATAGGTTTGGTGTGTGCAGGAAGAACATGAAGATAAAGCTGAAGATTATTAGTTGTGTACTCCTGACTCTGTTTTTTCGCGATCACTGCGACTATGGATATTAATATCCGCCATGGTAAGAATATTTCGATGGTTAGTGGCTATGTAGCGAAAATGTTCTAATGGTATAGGTTGACGTGATCGAATGTATATCGTACTGAAATTGATTATGATCGATGGAAAGTATAGAGTGACTAACAGGTATTCCGGGAGATGCCCTAAGGCTTGCGGAGTATATGTCCGAACTGAATATTTTGGAAAATATCCGATTGCAACTCCCACTTGGGCACGAGCAGCTTGATCTTGAAAGTCGCAGCGTTGTAATTGATATCCAGGGATACGAGCGCACATGTTCGGTTTCAAGGCGGTTTCGTTTAGAGCAAAAGCACTAATATGCTCCTCTAATAACAGAGTTTCAAGTAATAGTTTATGTTGCGTAAAGGATCGAATATTGACAAATAGAAAACTAATCCTCATTATGAAGAAAATGGTGTATATGGTGTTAAACCGTGGTTTCCAGCGATCCAATATGAAACTGAACATAATTATTAGAATAAGTGGCATGAAGATTAATGTTAAAAAGTGATTTGGCTGCAGAAATGATATATTGTATAATATGAGCTCGCTGAAACGGAAATATGTTTTGTAACACTAGACTAACATAATGTATGAGATCTTCAACTGTGAGCGAGAGTAATACTGATTGTGTAGGTGGTGTAGTTTTGTCTGCCGTTTTCAATGGAACAGTAAGTTCTGGATGCTCAGGCGTAGGTGCTGACTTAGCCTTACACCGATAGCTATATGTGGGGTGAAGCCCACTGCCACATGTATTGCATTTAGGTGGTTCATTTAAGTTGGGACAAGTTTTGGTTTAATGAAGGCTGGAGCAGTAACCACATTTAGATTGATTACGGCAATTGCCCGTAGTGTGGTTGTTGTATAACTGACACTTTTTGCAACGGATTGGTAGCGGACCCTGAGTTTTAGATGGTTCGACGCGATGAATTTTCTTATAGATAGGTTCTCCAAATAATCTAAGAAGATAGTCGATAGTATCTTGCCACTGCAATAGAATTCTTACCATATACGTAGGACCAGTATTATTGCAAATGTGAATACATTTATCCACTGAAATTCCTTCTTGTGCTAATTCCTCTTGAATTTCGGAGTCAGTTAGATCGAGAGAGACACCCCTGATGACTACCGACAAAAACAGCGGTTTTCTAGGAGGTGGTTGTTGTTTCGGTTGCTTGTCCGTGAGTTTCGTGAGTTTAGCGTTCTTACCAAAAATTTCATAAGAAGCTTTCTTACGGATTGTGATACCAAAATTTGGATCATTAGATTTTAAGTTGTAGCCATTTTTGGTTTTAACGATTTGAACTAGGGTGTCTCTAACACGAGGAACATACTTAGCAATTTGTGGAAATATCATTTTAGGGTTTGTATACTTAGTGTCATAATCAGTAAGTATGAAATGGAAGAGAGGAGTGTGATTTGATGATACTGCAGAAGATACGCCTGTATTTTGTCATTCAATTGATAAGTGTCTATCTCTTTATGAGTGTCTACCTCGAGATGCACTGATCGGTCCATGGCCCCAAGAAAAATGCCGAGTGCGAGTAGATGGTTGTGCTACTGAAGTGCTGGGTATTGAAGGAGATAAAGATGGTAAGCCCGAATGTCTGCCAAGATTCATCTGTCCACTGGTGTTGCCTGAGTCCACCACGTGGTCTAGGGCAGATGCCCAAATGAAGATAAAGATGAAAGAAAGTATGATAAGATGAGGTTCAAAAACCAAGCTGCCCTCCGAAAGTGAAAACTTTCTCAACCCTCTAAGTGCAGTACGTGTGCTTTGCTCACAAATGCGTATTGCTACACTTGATCCTCGCTCGCACATTAACTCACACAAGAGAGGTTAGGTCTCTTGATTCAGTGAGTTAGAAACTTTTTTTTGCAAGGTTAAAACGGTCAAGGAGTACACCCTTTCTTCGGGAAGGGCATGAAGGGAAAGTAAGGGGATAGTTGATAAAGGTGAGGGCTAAGTGCTTTAAATTTTATTTTTATTTCCAGTTCATTTTATTTTGGGGTTTGCATTTATTCATGTAGTTGGGTTTTCGTATTCTTTATTTCTTTATTCAGGACATCCATTTCATATACCGTACTATGCAAATATGGAGGGCATCATTTAGGTATCTATAAGCAGCGAGAAATTGAAGCTAGGAGTTCATTCACGGGATAATGAGATGATAGATGAATGCAGTGCAATTGGACGAGACAAACACAGGGAAGATGTTAGTATAGACAAATGTAGGGTGAGCTTCTGCTCTCTGGCAACTCAGAACTGATGAGCACAGATGAGCCTCTGGAACCACAATGATGAGTACTAGTGCAAAGATGGGTAAATGTGCCGTGACAAATGGTCAGGGTGGTAGATGGCAAAATCTGGTTTAGTAGGATTGTTGTCATCAAGGGTGTTGGAGTACAATGTGAGATGTTGAAGAGGGGTATCAAGATATTGAGAAGGTGTGTCTAGCAGGATGTCTATATGGATAGCGTCAAGAATTAGGGGATTACCTGATTGAATGCCTTTGGTTATGTACTTGCAGAGTGTTTGTTCGAGATGTTGAAGAATGGTAGGAAAAGTAATTCTCTCGTAGAGTAGTGCTGTAGGGGACGGAAGGCGAATGCGAAAAGCTAGTCGAAAAGTGGCGTTCAATGATTTCTAGTCGTTCATACAGTTGTGCTGGGACAGATATCTATGCAGTATGGCCATGAGTGAGCGCCGGTCGGAGAAACGATTTGTATGTTGTAAGAACAGTTTGGGTATGGAGGCCCCATGAGGTATCTACTAAGCTTTTCCGTAATGCTAGCTGTTTAGTGGCTTGAGTTTGGATCTTCTGCAAATGGGATTCCCAAGTCAGTTTACTATCGAAGATCACTCCGAGATATTTAACGTGGGAAGTTGGCAATAGGGGAGTGCCTTGAACTGAAAGACGTAGCAGATTAGGATTTCGACGGATTTTGGAGAGACGTTTTTGAATAATGAGGGTTTGGGTTTTCGAGGCATTGACGTAGAGCTTCCATATGTCACACCAGTTGATAAAAGCATCTATGGCTGGTTGTAGAGTGTGATTAATATGTTGAGTAGATTTTCCAAGAGCCAAAAAAGCGGTATCGCCAGCATATTGAAATAAGTGAATATTCGCCGGTAGGGGTGGCATATCGGTTACATAAAGTATATATAGTAACGGAGAGAGAACAGAGCCTTGAGGTGCTCCATTTTGTAGAAATATAGGGTGAGATATGGTAGAATTTATGAGGATGTATGCGAGTCTATTGGTAAGGAAGGAATGTATAAGGCGGACATAACTAGTGGGTAAGTGAAATTTGTGAAGTTTATAAAGCAACCCTTGATGCCATACTCTATCAAACGCTTTTTCTAAGTCGAACAGTAGAAGACAAGATGGGTGAGAAGAATTATAATGATTGGTGATGGTGTTACTGAGGCGAAGTAATTGGTCATTCAGACTAATGCCAGGGCGAAAGCCTGCTTGGTGATTAGGAATGAGATTACGATCTGTGAGATGAGCATGGAGACGTGTAACAAGATTTTAAAAAATACTAAGGCAAGAGGTCAGTTGGATAGGTCTATATGAGGAAACACCATGAACTGTTTTGTCGGTCTTAATGAATAGAAGGACCTAGAAGACTTCCCGATCAGGTGGGTAGAAGCCGGTTCGTAATATGAAGGTGTAGATAGATGCTAGGATCTGTAGAAATACTTGGGGAGCCGCCTTGATGAGCTTATACGTGATAGAGTCAAAGCCCGGTGCTGTTGAGCGCTTTCGATGGATGATCGCTTGGATATCTGCCGGAAGAATTTCAGAGGTTAGGTTATTATCAGGTTCCAAAATATGTGTACAGTCGGGTTGGAGAAATCGGTTATGTGTTAGCAACCCCTGAGCTCCAACCTATAACTTTGGCTTTCAAATCTTCATTTACGGTTATATGTAATTTCACGTTTAACAGACAAACATTTTAAGTGTGTATACTTTAAATAAGTTACTTAAATAGATCTTTTTTCATAAAGTTAATGATTTAAACATGTTGTTCAAAGCCTTTGTATTTTAATAAGCCTTCTCCAAAATCAATGCAAATGAATCGTGCTGCCATCTTTGGAGTTCTTTTAGACTATATGTTTGTGGACGTTTGTATGTTTGTGGCCAATCTTTTCGACAATGAGATCTCGGAAACTACAGGCTCTAGAAAGATGACGTTTTCACTGATAGATTGCAAATTTCATGTAGATTGTCCAGTTCTAATTGAATATTTAAAAACATGGCCATTATTTCTTTATTACATTTTTACGGGTATACTGGAAGTGTTGAAATTAAAAAAAAGCATCATATCCTACCTAGTACACATTCCAACACCACATAGTTGTATATTGGGGTTGTATATGTCTCAGGCGTTTGTTTCATGGCGAAATAGTAATGAAAAAGGATAACCATTTCTCCAGTCTAATATGAATCTTTATTTTTGGAGTGTTTTGCCCAATGAACACCATATATAACTGGCATTATAATTAATTGTATATGTAATGTATTTGCTTATTACATACTGCATGCAAGAAGAAAGAATACACTTATCATACACGAATTAGAAACTTCAACCGGAAGTAGGCTCAAATCTTGCAAACGGTCCGAGATATTGAAAAAAATAATCGAAAAAAATATCCCCTTTATAGTATGATTTGCCGATTTTTATCACGATGTCTTTAACTTTTGTAAAGGGACATGTACAGATGAGGTGAGGAATGGCAAGGAGATTCATGCTCATATGCGAATGATGCGCTGTGTAGAGAGCGCAGGTTCAGCTAGTCTATATATTAAAATGCTAGTTTTATATGTTTGTGGTAAAGAAAAGTTTATATGTTGGTCTCGAATCCTTTCGACAATGAGATCTCGAAAACCACAAGAGCTAGAAACGTGTCTTTCTTACTAGTCGATTTCAAATTTTGTGTAGATTATCCGTTCTAATTGAATATTAAAAAAACATGGCCGTTATTTTTTATTACATTTTATAGAGGTACCCTGGAAATGTTGAAATTTTTAAAATCTAAAGCATCATACCCTACCAGTTATACATTCCAACACCACATAATTGTATACGGGAGTAGTATATCTCTCAGGTGTTTGTTTCATGGCCAAATGATAATGAAAAACGAAAGATTACTATTTCTACAGTCTAAGATGAATCTTTATTGTTTGGAGTGTTTTGCTCAATGAGCACCACATTTCATTGACATTATAATTAATTGTGTGTATAATGTATTTGCTTATTACATACTGCGTGAAAGAAGAAAGACAGCACTGATCATACATGAATCACTGATCATCTATGAACACTGATCATAGAAACTCCAACCAGAAGTAGGCTCAAATCTTGCAACGGTGTGAAGTATTGAAAAAATTATCGAAAAAGTCCCCTCCCCCCTTTATGATACCCCTTGCTGACTTCTATCAAGACATCGTTCATTTGTGTCTGATAATGGACAGTTTCAGCTAGTAAATTAAGAAATTTCTTTGTAATATTATTCATTATTAACCTTTTTCCGTCTACAACTTAAGTTAACTTACGTAAGAATTAACTTATCAATAGAAAACCTTGTAATCATTCCAGTTTTCTCTCTTCTTATCTTACAATATATTTTTCTCAGTTAATTTCTTCTCAAATACCTACATTTGTTTCTTATTCTTGATAATTAGTTTTCCAACAATGTTCTTTTCTCAATCATTTCTTCCAACACTTCCTCATGTTCCTTTTCCGATCACTAATATTTCCTCCATTCCTCTTCCCCATCCTTAGACAATGCAAAGAAAATACTATATACTAGTATTCTATGATTGGTACAACATTTTAATAACAATATTAAAAAAAATTGGGATGGGATTAATAACAGCTGGGTGGTAGAATTTGTAATGCTGATGTAAGTATATTATACACTGTAAAAAATGAGGTGTTGAAACAACACAAAATGACTACCACTTTAGCGTATTACTTGTGTGTTAATTCATCACCAAGCACATCGCCTTGCGAGCATATCACAAATAACTGGTCACTACCTGAGAGAATTTGCATTGGTATTTATCGTTTAATATGAGCAAAGTTTTGCGAAATATATTTGGCACTTATGCCAAGTAATGAATAATGTACTATGTTTTCTGTAATCTGTTACAATAATATTGTTGTAAACTTGTGAATCGTCTGACAACAGGTACATAGGGAACAGTCCTGCCATCTTCTGTTTATAAGTGCTAAGACACAAGAATGACAGATAAAGAAAATAGACCGAAGCACAGTTGTCTGTGTAACTGTTGTAAGATGATTCACAGGTTTACAACAATATTATTGTGACCGATTACAGAAAACATAAACTGTTATTAGTTACTTGCCACGAAAGTGAAATATATTTCGCAAAGCTTTGCTCATACCAAACAATGAAAAACAATGCAAATACTCACAGCCAGTAACAAGGTGTTTCTGATATGCTCTGAAGGCGATGTGCTTGGTGTTGAATTGACACACAAGTAACACGCCAAAGTGGTAGTCATTTTGTTGTTTGAACATCCCATTTTTTGCTGTGTAGAATTACACAGACAGCAATGGAAGTTATTGACTAGAGTAATGACACCGTAGTGTGTCTGATATGAAGGTTGTTCAGCGGAAGCTATTATTGTAGACATTATGTGGTAGTAGTTGACGTAAGTCAAGAAATAATATGTTTAATTAAAAAAAAATCATATGCATAATGAAAGTTGTTCGGCGTAAGAAGTTTTGTTTTGAAATGGAGTAAAGTTGCTGCTTTTAAGTTTAATAAATATGCCCTTTAAGCTAAAAGGGGATGGTTATTAATGAAAGTGAATGATTATGAAATAATATGGAAGAATGATACGAAGAAAACGAAAAAAACTCTAGAAAATTCATGGGCATACGGGGTTTGTTCACCACAAACTCACTTTGCCTGGGATCGACCAAGGAAACACTCGTACTAGAGCTGATCGCTCTACTATTAAGCCATTCTAAGTTAAGGTGTAAGTATATGATGATATATAGCGTCTATAAGTTATAATAATATACGACAAAATCAAGATACATAATATATGGATAGTACTTGTGGATAATGTTTAATATATATACAGGGTGTCAAAAAATTCCACCGACAAACTTTGGGAGGTAAATCCTCTCATACGAAGAAACAAAAACTCTTAGTAAACATGTGTCCGGAAACGCGTTGTTTCGGAGATATAAGGCGCCGAAACCGTGGAAAATGAATCTTCAAACGCGTATATTTCAGAAACTATTCAACGTAGAGGGTGCGGTTAAAAAACTCACCAACGAAGTCATACCTGCTCTTGTTAAAAATGCATGTTTCATAATCTTGCAATGCCTGCGGAAGGGATTCCCCAAAGGAGCATAGGGATTCCCGGATAATCTGCCGAGTGAAGATGGCTCGAAAGGGGTATGAATGGACGACTTCCTCACCCGTTAACAGTACTTCCTGGTACCAAGACGATAACTCAAACGGATACAAAATAATGGACACTTGTATACCTGTTGTGTGTGGTTGCATAACCGCCACATACGGATGATGCCCAATAATGAATTTCGGAATATGAAGTACTGTGAATATGCAGTCGAAGGTTCGTAGTGAGGCACGTGCGGTGTTGCTACAGCATAACACGAAGCAGAGTGCTTGAAATTGTGAAAACACTTAATGCAAAGGAAACCCCCAAATAGCACGATAGCGAATACAGTCAGCACATTTCCAGATATGCGTAATGTTTAGCAATGGCTACAAATATCGTTATGTCTAGTGAACTGAGTGAATGTCACTAATGAACGAGACCCAATGTTAAGTACATTACATGAATGATCTGATTAAATGTATAAGAGATTTGTGATTTGAAATCATATGCATTATCTTAATAAGTCTGCAACCATCCACCTGATTTCAATGGTACTTGTTAATTTCAGTTGTTACATCGTTACGTGGATAAGCAAGAAAGCAACAGAAAGCAAGGTTGCACGTTGGCGCGCCGTGTCGCGGGGTCAATTCCTACTAAGAGTCCAAGCTTTGGACTCAACAACTAAGAGATGAATCGGATCGCATTTGAAACTTTGGGTCCCGTCTCCATATAGCGCCGCTGCTGAAAAGGGACGTTGAACATCTTAACAAATAAACAATCAAACAATAAACAATTGTTATAAACGTACAATTGAATGATACTGTAGTGCGCGAATGTGATATCTAAATGAATTGGTTTAGCTCGTTAAATTAAACGTAAGTCCTGCTACGGTTTCGTTTTCTCTTCGGGTACCCAAGCCGCTCGTGTTAACGGAATCCAAAATATGTAAACAGAACAATGATCGGAATAAACCACCTTCATATTTTATATCTTGTCTTTATTGCTCCATTTAAAGTTACATCAAGATTGTCTTCGTGTCCATTTTGTTAGGTCCATAAGGCGGGGACGTTATTACAAAATAATAATCATAACGTCATACTCTTCTCATGTTTATTTTTGCTTACACTGCAACTGCTGGAGCCTCAAATCTATACGCCTATTCCAATTTAGCAACCACAGTAGATTAAGTGTAGAGAGAATCGGGTACGATCATTGTGTTCAGTAGCCGATCTTGAAAGTAAAAACTGGCGGGGGAGGGGGTGTCAGTATTTTGCTATGTAAAATACGTAATTTGGACTGCGTTTTGGTATTTATGACATTAGTGATTTTCTAGTAACGCAGCAAAATTAGGGACCAAGGCCCCCCGACCCCACCCTAGATTCGCCACTCTTTGTTCAACCATTCTGAGTGGCTTTCTTCAGTTTCACAAGTCGAATGCCAAGATGGTACCTCTATAAACGCTCTGGCCGCAAGATCGCCTGCGTTTGTGTCTGAACTTTAGTCGTTGGATGTCATTAACTCTCATAATGTAAATAGATTTAGGCTGCACTTAAATGCACACGCAGTCGAACTCTGGAGGGTATTGTCGACCTTGAAAAACAAAAACAACATTGATTATCATTTTACTGTGTGTAAGGAAATTGGTTTCTGGTCTTCTTTAAATATTAAAACATGTAAGAGGTATTTCAGTTTCACACGATAATTTTAACTGAGTCCAGAATATTCAACAAAAAGACATTGTCCTTGAAATGACAGTACATAGCGTTTTTCTTACGTCCAAAACTGTTTATAGGAACAAAAATACGATAGAAGAGATAAAATAAACATTGATTAACAGAGTCATGCTGTTAGTGGGATTCGACTCTAAGCCATATGACAGACGAGCACCTAAAGAAGCTAGTCTATCGAAGACTGGCGTATATTCTGGAAGCGACTGTGCTTGTGTGCAGTGCTTACTGTCTGTGCTTTATGAAACACCGTAGTGGGAAATGGAGTTTACTTGGGCAGAATTAAGTGACATGCATCTGGCATATGGTGCAGCTTTGGGAAATGCAAGGGAGGCACAAAGACTGTACAGAGAACGTTTTCCAGAACGACGGTGTCCCCATCACACTACATTTACGTCAATTGATCGGCAGCTGCGAGAATCAGGTTCCTTACATATACACCGGCCTGATGCAGGAAGACCACGAACAGTGAGAACACCAGCATTCGAAGAGAATGTGTTGGACCAATTTGAACAAAATCCCTGAAAAAGCACGCGGGCCGTTGGACATGTGTTGCATTTTCAGTACCAGCAAATGTGGAACGTCCTACATAAAGAACATTTCTATCCATATCCCACACGTGTGCGATTTGCCCGATGGTACCTGCGGCAGTGTGTGGAGAATCCGCAGTTCGCGCGGCATGTTTTGTTCACAGATGAGAGTAGTTTTACTCGTGACGGATGTTACAATGCTCATAATAGGTATATGTGGGCAGCAAACAATCCGCATGCAATGTTTTGCCGAGGTCATCAAGAACGATTCACAGTTAATGTGTGGGCCGGTATAGTGAATAATGTCTTAGTAGGATCTTATGTATTATCTCCACGACTGAACATGCATACTTACAGTGTGTTTCTTTCAGAGGTACTCCCGGAACTGCTACAAAATGTCCCCCTTGCAGTCCGGCGACAAATGTGGTTCAAACATGACGTAGGTCCACCCCATCGGCCGCGGCGTGTTCAAAATGTACTTTCTGATATGTTTGGGAATCGATGAATCGGGCATGCTGGTCCTGTAGCATGGCCTCCTAGATCACCGGATATGACACCTATAGACTTTTACCTATGGGGACACATGAAGGAGTTGGTCTACCAGACACCAGTGGAGAATGAATTGGACTTTGTGGGCCACATTGTCGAGGCTTCCGCAAGAATTCGTGTTAACCACGACGTTTTTCCTAGTGTGCGAGACGAAGTGCTTCGACGCTATCTCTTGTGTATTGAAGTAAATGGTTCACATTTTTAGTAGATTTCGTGACGTTGTAAGGTACAAGTGAATTACAAACACCATTTCCTGCATTGACTCGTCTTCTTCTGTCTTTGTGCTTTGTGTATTTTATTTGTGTGACTGGAGGTTATGCTTTACAGCATTGCACGGCACCAACTATGCTACTAATATGCGAATCACACTATCGCTATTCTCAGGAGGTCATTTGTCAGCTGCTTCTTACATATGTTAATACTATACTCCACAATGCTGCATATTGAACATACATTTGTCCACGATAATTTAGGCACATTTTGATAGCGGGTTTGCATCTAGTTTCAACAGCTCTCAATCACTCTGCTTCGTGTGTTATGCTATAGCAACACCGCACGTGCCTCACTACGAACCTTCGACTGCATATTCACAGTACTTCATATTCCGAAATTCATTATTGGGCATCATCCGTATGTGGCGCTTATGCAACCACACACAACAGGTATACAAGTGTCCATTATTTTGTATCCGTTTGAGTTATCGTCTTGGTACCAGGAAGTACTGTTAACGGGTGAGGAAGTCGTCCATTCATACCCCTTTCGAGCCATCTTCACTCGGCAGATTATCCGGGAATCCCTATGCTCCTTTGGGGAATCCCTTCCGCAGGCATTGCAAGATTATGAAACATGCATTTTTAACAAGAGCAGGTATGACTTCGTTGGTGAGTTTTTAAACCGCACCCTCTACGTTGAATAGTTTCTGAAATATACGCATTTGAAGATTCATTTTCCACGGTTTCGGCGCCTTATATCTCCGAAACAACGCGTTTCCGGACTCATGTTTACTAAGACTTTTTGTTTCTTCATATGAGAGGATTTACCTCCCAAAGTTTGTCGGTGGAATTTTTTGACACCCGATATATATATATATATATATATATATATATATATATATATATATATATATATATATATATATATATATATATATATATATAGGTATATTATGTGTACATAAATGTAGTAGTTGGTGGATAAGAATAAAAGTAAATGTGATATGAAGCAGGTGTATTACGTTAGGAGATATAGTACTGTAGTGTAGCTAAATTTGAATTTGAAATATGGTGGTATATGGCATTTAACATAAGCAAAAGTCAATAATTCACCAACAACTTATATTAGTCTACATTGAATATGTACAATTGAAGTTTAATATTTATAGCTCTTTAACAATTACCGTCTTTAATACTGAAAATTGGCCTACATCTCGATATCAGTTACCGTTTTTGCTCTTATACCTGTCGACATACGTACGCTGCGGACAGACAAAGACGTTATGTAAGACTTCCGACATTTACGCATAGCATAGTTTGGAAGTCTTAAAATATATATATACATTTTAAAACTCCATGTAACAAGAAGAATGAAGCTGGCCATCGTAATATAACACAATCGAATATTGAAAATATTATCTTTTATCTTTTTGGTTACCAAATCCATTTTGTAAGGGTTTTCGTTGATACTGGGCTGTTAAAAAATGAAGATTTCATATAGTTACATTGAAATGTTAGTGCCTCAGGCTCTAATTGGTCTAGGCATATAAAACAAGAATGGAAAAAATATTTAGGAAAAGTATGATTTGCGCACATTCAGCGATCAGCACATTTGTGGTCGATTCAAAGGGGGATAAAATACAAATGGCACACAAGTATAGCTTTTATTTTGTCCTGATCCACAGTAAATGATAAATTGGCTATCAATGTTATGTACGTGTAGTAATATTAATCGTTTTCCCCGTTACTCTATATCATAATTTAAGAACGATATTATGTCAGTGTATTTGACACTGTTTCACTGTAATTTGATTTTAACGCGAGTTTCGGGCTAGTACGATCGGCAGGTGTACTGCATATACCATTACACAAGTAAATCTCACAATATACGCCCCTCCCCACCTCATTATATCGTCTCCATCCACACCAAAAGCTCTGTCTGTAACGAAGATGATTTGATATTCAATACTACCATCATAATTTACGAAATTGGTGGAAAGCATGAAGTTTTAAATGGAGCTTATTAAAAAGAATGCATTAGTACGGAAAGCTGACGCCATCTTTTTAACCTTTCTTTTTAACGTGATTGTGCAATCGAAAGCAAAATTATTAGCTCAACGTTAGTTGTTTTCATTTACCAATAACTGCAGAACAAATTTACAAATTTGATCACGTTTTCGGTAATGTACGCTGAATAGCGTTTCTTACGTCAGTGAATTAATTTATTTCGAAGTAATTGGTAAAAGGTCTAGTGATGGAATTATAAACCTTTTACACTTCAGTGGGCCTAAATACTTGGATAGGTGAGTCAAGCTCACTTCTTATTATTCTTTCACAATTACGCACGCTAATTCAAAAGTTGTTGTTGACATACCGCGCTGAAGTGTTGTTTTTGACAAATAATGTAACTGAATTAATATCTAGAAGCGTTTTATATATATGTATATACAGAAGAAAGAGCATCCTTTGTCGGTTTAATATGCCAGTGCACCCTGTTATTTTACCGTAATTTAAACACGATATTCTGACTTCTGTTCCATATAATCAGTTCTTATAATGGTTATCTCGTTTTCTTTCTTTTTCTTTCTTTCTTCCTTCCTTCCTTTGTGGAATTAAACAAAAACGAAAAGAAGTTAACAACTTCATCCTATATATATATACTTCAACACGCAACTATAAATATAGCAATGCTATGGGCTATGAAAAGAAAATAAACCGTTGTCATTATGTTTTAGGCATAAGGAGTTCCTTCATCATACATAACTACTTTCCCACAGTATCTATACTTTAAAAGATGAAGAAAAATGGCCTCCAGCTAAACAAAAAAAAAAAAGTTTTAAAAATATCTGAAGATGACATTCCTGGTGTGATTTGTTGATTAAAAAATTGCCTACGATATTGCCTCCTTGGTTCTACAAATAGGCAAATGCACTAACGTCTCATACTTCTATTTTTCATAGCTACTCAGGTGATTTTTCTTTTCTCTTTTTTATCTTCTGTCTCTTCCCTGAGGGTTTGAGGGTTGTAATGGCATTCTCAAAAGTAGCGAATACGGTAGGGGGAATAGAAAGAAACTGTGTTTGTTGCCCCAGCATTGTTGTAGCTTATGTTGTTATCTGAAGAGACACCTGTGGTTAAATTTGGCGGTCATGCTAAGAAAGAATGTTCCTGTTTTATCTCGATTTTTTTTTCAAAATAACAAACAAAAAAACTTGTCCTCTAGTCTTCTTCTATCCCGCCCCTTCCGCTTGTATTTTCCAGTCTCTTCTCCCAACATCCTTTTCGGTGTTGTTATTGGATCCAGATTTGAGAAGTTGTTGGAGGGGAAATACTTATACAACGATTGATGCATCCTTAAACTCGTGCACCAGCAAGGGCGCCCATGTTGTGGTTTCCAGGGGGGTGCAAGTATAAGCGACGTTTCAAAAATAGTTTCAAATTTTGCTGTAACTAATGTAAAAATTCTATTGGATTTTCGATATTCTGAAGTACAATTTCCTCTAGGGGGCGAGCGCCCCACCTTTCCCCCCTGATGGGCGCCCTTGTGCACCAGTCTAGATATACAATTTGATGCACTGTGTGTGGGGGGGGGTCATTTTTTAGGTTCCGTAGTATTTCGTCCAAGTAGCGTTTCGTCCGAAGACAAAATCCGTAGCATTTCGTCCCAACGTAAATCCATGGCAGTTCGTCTCGAGCTACCGTTATGTTTATTGATTAGTGAACAGACCAATGAGTAGAGTTTCGTCCAGTAACCAACACAGGTGATGACTCACACGTCGATCAACCGGTAATTCTGAAACTTAATCTAGGTAACAGCACAACCGGATAGGCCTACTAGGCACTTCGAACACTTACTAACGAGCGTTCTCCAATGGAAGTATAGAACTCAGGATGTGTGCTGCCTTACCTTTTTGAAGCCAGCAAAAATGGAGGAAGGATGACTATATATACAAATTATCACATAAGACCACGAAAAACTGACTAAATTTTTCATTACTTTGTTGACCAGTGGTTTGAAAATCCACAAATATGTTTCCATGGATGACAGAATTGTAAGGGCAACTAAGCCACTGGAAAAGTCAGGAGACATCAGGAGCTTTTTGAGAAGTGTTTCTTACATAATCCTTATAGATTAAAAAGAAAGAAAAGCCGTTAGGACTGATATATGAAAATATTGGACGAAGCTATTGATAGTAAAGAAAATAATTTAGTAAGTAATAAAGCGCTCCCTGCAATTACATTTTTGGGACTAGGCCTTAAGTTTTAAGCCCGAGTGCGGTAATTCCGTGGGTGTTTTTAGTTTTTGATTTTTTTTAAATCCATGCATTAACCGCGCGGGTCAATGAAATTCGTGGGTTACTTATTACCCCTTTCGTATATGTTGAGTGCCAAGCTTATACAGCAGGCCCACCTCTGTCAGAGAGATGACAATAAAAGAGGGCACACAGTTCAGGTTGGTGACAACAATGAAGCTTATCGCACTGTAAACTTAATAAATGTGAGTTGTGTGTTTGTGAGTGTAACTACTGGACGAAATGCTGCTTGGGACGAAACGATACGGCACTTGGTGGGATTGGGACGAAACGCTACTTGGGACGGAACGACACGACACACATTTTTATATGCTGTACATATTGTTGAGATTGCTCTGTATTTAATGTTGTAAGCTTTATATCTGCTAAAAGACAGAAATGCTATTCATTAGAATGGAATTTTGTTGTACAAAACGGGGTTATGTCAATATGAGATTTATTCGTTGAATTCCACACCGTTATTTTCAAAATAGTGGCCAAGTGTCTAACGTGCGTTTGCAATTTCATATAGTATTAAGCTCGATTCCAAGGTGGAATACAATTCCATTGAGGAAGAGGAATTGAGATGAGGATACTGGTGCGGATACAATTCCAGTACTGATTCGAATTCCACTTTAACAAGTAAAAAAAAAAAAAAATGAAATATTTCAGTAATACGCCCCACTGTCATTCTTTGTAGGTGAAAGGATACGAATTAAGGTTGCCAACTCTGCCAAATAAAATTACCGGCACCTGCTCAATCCTCAAAACAGATGAAGAATAATTGTATTTTAAACACTGAAATATAAAGTTGAGCCTGACAAAAATACCGTCCAGCCGGTAAAATACCGGTCAGTTGGCAACCCTAAGACGTATGAATAATAAAAGTGAAGGTGTTATGAAAGGAACTGATGGAATGAGAATTGAGACGAAACGGGAGAACCTAGAGAAAACCCATATACACGATGTTGTCCATTACAAATGTTAGCAAGAAATGTCATGGTAGAATATACATGCTGTGTAGCGTAACGTTAGTCTCTGGTTGTCAAGTGATAACAGTCGTCGTTAAGATAAACAAGTTGAATTCAAGATTAGGTTGAAGATAGAAGCATATGAATTGGGAAAGATGCAAAAGAGAATATTGTCGAAAGATTTAAGATTACAGGTATGATTTAAAGGAAGAATAAAGAGGTCTGGTTATACATAGGAGTGACACATTAGTTTAATTTAATATTGAAAGCTAACTAACACTAGCCTAAATCTCCTTTAACTCTTAAAAAGTAACAGCAAACTCACATGGTTTGGAAACACAATTGCACTAGCGAACCGTCGCACCAGAGGTGAGCGTTCTCTACTACCACAAAGCCCCCACACCACTTTAATCAATAGTTTTGTACCTCGGTATTGAAAAGGGACATATATCGCAATGAACCAAAACAACCAAAAATAGTAGGAAAAAATATTTAAAATAAAGTTTGCGAGGAAATTTTCGTATTCACAAAATTATATAATTTTTTAAAAAATACTCCACACTTTCTAAATATTCCTTGTAGCTTAAAACCTAGGTTCATCCCAGTGGGAGTACTTGTAGCTAAGATTCCACTTTTGTTGTATGATAACGTTACCGGATTTTCTATTAATGAATGCGGAGACTTTTTCTCTCCTTTACATTACTAATAGGCCTTTATTAGAAGAACTAGATTAAATCCGGAGCTGTTTCCTGGAAACAAGGACGTTCGGTAATCTTACTGTAGGATAGGATAGACCTATCTCATACACCCTAAATGCTAGAATAACACCAACCTCACAAATATTACAAGTAACTTACTATCAAAAAGATTCTCATTCTTAATCAATGTCAGTAGTTGTGATGTAACGTATTTTGCTGACGTAGTGTCCATTAAAACAACATTACGTTTAAACTTTATAGAAAAATTAAGCTGCAAAATTTGGTATTTTATATTTTCTGCTGCTTTGAAAGACGTTACAATATGCCTTAATATAGGCCAAAATGAGGTAACAGTAGCATTAATTTTATTGTATTAAACGTATATTCAGTGAGGGTAGAGTAGAACCTCTTTTTCCATAATTTTTTATTCCGGAAAATAAGTGGGTCCTTCGAACTGCTGGATCCACTAATAAATTGTAGTGGCATAAAAGCAATATCATAATAGAGGGTTCAAAACTATAGATTAAATAAGTGTTTAATTGGAACATCCAAACGAAGACTCAGATATGAGGTGTATGAATTCGTTTTAAAAAATCATTCTACAAGGAAAGAAACGGAACGTTGTTTTTTAAAGGGACATTTTCAATTTCGTTCACATTTTTCTCGGGACACCATACGACTTTCCGAAAAAAAGAAAGAATTTTCTTAAAATGGGATGTTTGGATTAACCAATTAAATCCGGATTACCATCACCCACTTTCCTATAGCTTTATTGAGCTGAGAGAAGCGAACGAACCTCTTGTGTTGATTATGTGCGTGTCTCTCATTGATTATAACTTGTGAGCTGAAATCTTATAAAAACTATGTTTTTCACAGTAATCATAAATATTGATAAGTTTACGAACATATTTTATTAATCATTACCTTGAGTAATAGCGAACCCAAAGTTTCTTCCTTTTGCTTAACATTGATACGTGCATTACCACGCTTACTATGCAACCATGCAATAGGTAGTTGTACTGTGGGGTTGCATAACCACTAAAATTCTAGTTCTACACACCACAGTGAAACGACTATCCAAATTAATGAGCTCTGGACGTAGTCCGGATATGCATAAATCTAGGTAATTAGGGAAATCATGAATAAAAGGTGATGTTATGGAATAAAAATTTCTAAAATCGCTATTTTTTGATAAATAGGGGAGCCTTAATGTATGATTGAAATAAGACCACTTTTACTACAAATAATTAAAATACAAAGTACTACAGAAAATCCAATCAAATATAATTTTTAACTTTGGTTTAAATATGAATTTCAAAGAAATTTCGTTTTTACGAACAGGTACATACAGTTCGCATTTCAATAAGTTTGTATTTCTTTACATCGATGCGGATGACTGGAGTTCTAATAATATTGAAATTATACTCTAGTTAAATGTGGTTGCATATTGAGTACAGGCATGATTGCCAAGCCGAGGGCAGAGGGAGTCAGAAGAGAATGCGGAGAGAGAGAGAGAGAGAGAGAGAGAGAGAGAGAACTGAGTGCACTGACGTGTGTTTCAATCATAACGCTGGAGAGGCCTTCGTCTAGCAGGTATTCAACTGAATATCCGGTGCGAGGCTTTGTTACCCGTTGTTCACAGTACTTTACCTCGGCTCGGCTGTCCTGTCCTCTGGTCAATATGCGGTCAGTCTTAGGGACAGCTTGTAGAAATACAGAGACACCCTTTCATCGAGCAAAATCTTCCTTTTAGATGAAATACTCAACACTGCTGAGTTACTTGTGTAAATTACCTCTTAATGGCTGATAGAACCATTTACCAAATTTTTCATCTCATACCATTACTTCATGTTTCTTATCAGCTCAAATTCTTGGCCCGACAATGGAAACCAGCAGAACAGTCAACTGTCAACGTTCACCTTACTTTGTAATTGGGTGCTTTGACGAGCATTTGTCCACCAACTCAATACTTAACATAACCCCCACGAGGGAGTAATATTGCGAAGTACGAGTGGGTATTGTAAACTTTTAATTATCCCCAGGAAGTTATTAAGATATGATGATGAAATTTTGTCACTTATATTTGGTTCTTATGTGCATGATGTTAAGAAAATTAGCTCCTAACGATTATTATTATTATTATTATTATTATTATTTTTTTACAGAATGTGCAAAAAGTGACCAAAGTGCAAGATGGATAAGATTGAAGAAACCACCCTTCCATTCCATGAATGACATCATCTGTTTTGTGAAAATGGCGATTACGATACGGATTCTTCATATAGGGAAACAAGAAGAAGCCACTGAATGCGAAGTCGGGAGAATAAGGCGGATGATGCAATACCTAGAAATCACACAACCTTGGTTTTATCTACAGCAACTTTGGGATGAATGAGCTGGTGCTTCTGAAAAGATGATAGCAAACGAGGAATCCAGTGCGCAGATACCTTAGACATGTGAAGTTCGTCATGGATAATTTTCCACACATTACCATAACTGAGATCAGTGTCATTCATAAGCGTTTGGATGGTTGTACGTCTGTCTTCCAGGATTTAAACACTCGACTTTCGTCTCAGTGGCCGAATCCTCCGTCAGAGTTGGTCTTCCAAATCTTGGGTCGTTTGTGAGAGACATATGACCAATTTGACATTTTCTTTTTCACTTCATAATAATGTCATACGATGAACAATCATCGCTATACGTAGCCTTCATCTCGTCATTAATTTTTCTGACATTATTACTAGGGATGGCCACAAAGTTCCGGTTCCGACGAAACCGGTTCTCGGAGATCCGGTTTTCAGATCCAGTTCCAGACCTGGATCCGAAAACCCGGTTCCAGAACCGGATCTTAGGAACCGGTTTCAGATCTGGATCTGAAAACCCTTTTCCAGAACCGGATCTTAGAAACCGGTTCCAGACCTGGATCCGAAAGCCCCCAAAACCCATAAGGAGGCACAAAGTTCACCTTAAAAAAATGCAATGAGGACCATGCGCTTGTGGCTTCCCCGCCCAGACCCGCTTGTGCCCCCCAAAATAATTTTGGTCCACCAGTGGGTGTTTAGCCAAATGAGTTTGCCAGTAACCCAGTTTATTTAGCCAAATGAGACAAGCGGCCGCCGCCTGGGCGCTTGCCTGTCGCTTCCACCATTTCATCTAGCACACTGTTCACAGCCTGTCAGCAGCTCGGGTTTAGCGTAGGGACGGTCACAAAGTTTCGGTCCCAGCGGAACCAGTTCCGCGAGGAACCGGTTCTTGGAGATCCGGTTTTCAGAACCCGTTCCGGAACCGGTTCTAGACCTGGATCCAAAGAACCGGTTCCAGACCTAGATCCGAAAAACCGATTCCTGAACCGGATCTTCTAGAACCGGATCCGTTCAGACCCGAAAACCGGTTCCGCCAGGAACCGGTTCTGGCCATCCCTAATTATTACCTTTCAAATGCAAGAACTTTATCATACTCTGAGCCTCAATCTTACCCATCTTGCACTTCGGTCATTTAAGGCACACCCTGTAAAGCAAGTAATAATCATTAGGAGCTAATTTCCTTAACATCATGCGCATAAGAAACAAGCATAACACTGATAAAATTTTACCATCATATCTTAATAACTTCCTGGTAATAATTAAAACTTTACGATACCTCCTCGTACGACTGTGAGTGCGAGGTCGAAACTGTTGGATAAATGACACCAGATTGTTGCTTGGCCCACATTCACTTTAAATACAGTGGGCGAACGTATTTTTAAACTTTATTTTTGCAATTCTCTATTCCCAACTATACAAACCACTAATCTACGTAAAGCCTACCAAAGTGTAGAAAAAATGGTTGTGTTACTTTAACACAATGGTTCTGTGTCACCGTGTTGTGTTAATCTTTACTACTTCAACTCCGTCGCACTTCGGAGTAAAGTGTTAAAATGACAGTCGTCAAACGTACTACCTGACATGATAAGAGTCATTTTAGTAACACACTATTAGTGTTTTACGTGTATATTCAATTGCTAAACAATTACTTCTACAAAAAGTCATTTCTTATTAAATTGACATGATTCTTATTAGGAATACTAACGTTGGCATAAACTATTTATAAGTGATTATGAGGAACAAAACATAGTCGGGGATGACTGAACATAAGAACAACAGAAGGCAACACTTTTACTCATGTAAATGTTGTAAGAAAATTATTACGCTCACAAAACCGTTTGTGTGGTAATACGTTATTCATTACTTGGTACATACGTCAAATATATCACGTAAAACTTTGCTCATAGCAAACACAAAAAATTGAAACAAATTTTTAATGTAAGTTAGTATATATTTTAAAAAAATCACCCTGTCGCTGCTCATATTTCCACGTACCCTTGTTCATTCACCTATTTCTGTAATAAGCTCCGGTGTTATTTTCCCATCGCTCAACACAGTATTTATGTCAACCCGGTACCCGGCTTGTGTTAACCACAACATCGGACCCTTAAGTGTCTTCACTAGAGCGAAATTAAGCTACCGCTAATTTTAGAGTTCTTCTGTAATATCTTCAAAACAAATAAAAATATTCGAAAAGCTGAAACGAAGTGAACTAGACAATACGATTTTGCATGTAATACCTTTACCACAATTCACCCACCTGCTTTCGGTATGCCGCTATTTACAGCATCCGCAAAAAATGCTAAATCTATCTACAGTTGCAAATCGAAAGCAGATAGATAAGTTGTGATAACGGTAGCACATGCAAAATTATATTATCTAGTTCACTACGTATCCGCTTTTCGAATATTTTTATTTGTTTTGAAGATATTACAAGAAACTCTAAAATTAGCGGTAGTTTAATTTCGCTATAGTGAAGACCCTTAATGTAGAATAACACGCTAAAGTTGTAGTAATGTTGGAACCATTGTACTATGCTAAACTTGAGTTATCTTAACATTTTCATTTTTTGCTCTGTACGGTTATGCCTGCATACCTAAAATCTTAAACAATAGGATTCTGGATACAGGTACAATCAACGTTACTATTCGAATAATAGTAATAATTTTCAGTAAAATTATGTTTACCAAGAACCACTGGCAAGTGTATTGTCAAGAAATCATCGTTAAATTAAAATTAATAATAATAACTAAGTCCAATTAAAAAAAAACAGGGAATGGAGTGTTAATTGAGGGAAAATGTATTGACGATCTTCCTTTGACAGAAACCCTAGAATTCCAGGAAAGCTTATCTAGAAGACCGATTAATAAATATGATCGCCGAAAGACAATCGTTGCAACACATTCTTTATTCTTTTCTAATCAAAGCTCGCATCGAAAGCTAAGATAACGGCGTTACTCCACTTGTTATAATGCCAAAGATTATACAACAGGAATTCTACGTCTGCCTGAAGGCCTTCTTGACATATCACAGTCGGTCGACATTGTTCTGGATCTGCTTAGATTAAATACCTTATTCTACCTCTTAAAAAAAAAAAAATCTCCACATTCTTTCCTAAGTGATGCTCTTTTCAGTTCCCTCCCAATGAATTTCTCAAGAAGCTACGAGGTTTCATTTTAATCGCATTGTTTTTTGTTTTTTCTGTCAGCTTCTAAATTCACAAGCAACAAGAACACAGTGACCACAGTATTAATAGAAAGAGTGAAAGGGCATTCGCATTCTAAACCATAGACACGTTTTTAAGTCGACACTCACCATTAAACTCATTTTGATATGGAATTTGAAAAAAAAAAAAAAAAAGACCAGACACAGACAATCACATTGCTAGCATACATCTGACAGTACTTTCTACTTCATTTCTTGCGCTCTGGTTCTCTTTGAGAGAAAATGACCGCCGACATCTACTCGCATATTTCATGCCAGCACCGACCGTCGCCAAATGCCGGTGGAGATGGATGGATGGATATATATTATATATATATATATATATATATATATATATATATATATATATATATATATGTTTTGCTTGTAGATGGTATTAACTGCGATTCACACAGACATAACAAAACAAACACTATTACGACCTCAATTATTCTTTTCTTTTCTCTTCCACCATTTGTTTCAATTACGACATAAATCTTAAGAAAGAGTTAATGGAAACAAATTAAAACAAGAACAATGGACAGAAGACAGTAGAAATAAATGGCCAATGGAAAAACACAATTTCAACAGCTTCAAAGCCATTTGCTGATTATGCAAGACTAATTTCTATATAGAATAAATATTAAACAAAACCAGTTTCTTCAACAAAAATTATTGCATAACTTCATATTATTATTATTATTATTATTATTATTATTATTATTATTATTATTAATTATTATTATTATTATTATTATTGTTGTGGCCCCGCGTAGTGTAGTCGCTAACGCTCTCGCCTTGTCAGTCACTTTGTACCATTAATGAAGCGCTCTGTGACATCAGTCATATTCGATCATTTTCAACGAACTTAGAAAGTTCGTTACTGAATTCTCTATGTCTGTGTGTCTGTCTGTCTGTTATTTGCGATTTTTTTTTCAATTTTGAGCCCTGCATTCGATAGAGAATCAAAAGCTATCTGAGAAAGTGTCACTGTACCCCTCCCGAGATATTGGTCAAAAAATCGCCGATTTCCAGAGATTTAAGAAGCCATGTCTCGGGAACCGTAAGTCAGAGAAATCATATTGGTGTTGATCAGTACCTAAGAGGATGGTAAATATTTTGGTACCAAATAGTAACCGGTGGTCACTGTCCAATTGGCCATTGATTTGGCCAGTCTCGAGCAATTAATATCG
Source organism: Thermobia domestica (assembly GCF_964235325.1). Taxonomy (NCBI): domain Eukaryota; kingdom Metazoa; phylum Arthropoda; class Insecta; order Zygentoma; family Lepismatidae; genus Thermobia; species Thermobia domestica. The sequence goes on along the minus strand of NW_027656223.1, from coordinate 31,819 downwards.
GTACCAAAATGTTTAACATTCTCTTAGGTATTGATTAACACCAATAACATCTCTCTATGACACCGTTCTCGTGATTTTGACCCAAAATTGCCGATTTCCAAATATTTGAGGAGCCATATCTCGGGAAACATAAATTATAGAGAGATGATATTGGTGATTCCTGCCTCCTTTTCCTGAAGCGTCACCCTTAGTGGATTTGTTCAAATAAATAACAGATTAACAGAAGAAGAAGAAGAAGAAAATCCCTTATATATCCATTTCATGACTTTAGAATCAATACTTCAAAAAAGTACATATATAATAGTATTGTAAAAAATTACTCCTTTCTCTTCTTTATTGTGGGATTTTCAAAATTTGTGCAAGTCAAAGAGAATCATATTTTGTGTGCCAAAGTCCACAATATACTAAATTTCCTGGGTCCAATCTAAGAGCACACACAAACCACGTAATATTAATAATAGTGGTAAATATTGTGTTTCCATAAGGAGCGAAATTCGCAAAACCCAGTCTTATAAAATGAGTTGACTCAAACGTTCTTTTTTTCTTTTTAATCTTATTTCTAAACTCAAACTTTCGGACATCTGGTGAAGAGACATACTTTCTTTTAACCACTATTTCTCTTCTTTAAGAGTCGAATTTCACAAAATCTCGTTGTATAGATAATCTAAGGTTTAAGGAGAATATATGTACTTAATCGAATTCCTAGTTTCAGTGCTTTCAGATATCCAGTGGTAAGTGTCAGTGAGTGTCTAATCTTTTTACTTCTGTTGTAATTTTATCCTATGTCATGATAAGCGATGAAATTACGAGATACGGTGACAAGAAACAATGCGTCAAAAATAGCAACTATTTCTATTTTTGGATCAAAAGATCCAATATATTTCAATCAAAAATCTTCTTGAACAGAATAGGCCTTATATCTGGAGAACTACGTAGAGTGTAGTCGAATACAAACTATCAGTTAACTCAATATGATGTGTTTATTCCGTACGAAATACGAAAACCCGATTTAGGGGTCGTTCAAAAATTTTGGGGCCCCGATCCAAAAACTAATTATAGGCCAATATCGCAATCTTTTGATCCATTTTTTGATCATTCCTAAAATTCTTGGCCAAGATCGCAATCTTTTGATCCATTTTTTCGATCATTCCTAAAATTCTTGTTATTTATTTGTTATATAGATTTCGCAAGTATTAGACACCTTTAAGTCCAATTTCATTTCATTTATTTACTCCTCATAACAAAGATAGTTGGCACTTGGTGGGAGGGGTCAGAATATATAGGTTCAAAATACAGTATATTATGTTGAGGCTACATATTAACAATTGTTTACGAGCTACTGATGACCCAGCTATTTCTCAGAAATACTTTCTATTTGAAACCGTATAAACATGTAGCGAAGTAATTAGTCTAGTTGTCCGGAGCAATAACTCATCTTAACGCCCCTGAGCAATCAAACCAAAGAATTTCCTCAAATATTTGCCCAATTTTGCGCCCTCCCAATCCGGCGCCCGGGCCACAAGCCCAGTTCCCCACCTAGTTACGTCACTGTATACATGTAAGTATCTACCAACAGCAGAAGTGAGGAGTATCACTTAAATTTTATCTCAATTCTTGGAAGAGCAGAACCTTCAAAATTCGAATATTAAATATTTATGTCACATATCTAGAACAACAACACAAGAGGATATTACATTTGATTTGATTTTCAGCTTAGTATCTCTTTCAGCAGCGAGGCTATATGAGACGTGGATCTACTGCTTAACGTAGAATCTGAATCACATTAACTCCCGTCGGGAATCGAACCCCGGTTTCCCACGCCAAAGGCGTGTACGCTAACTGCTTATCCAAGAGGGATCTCAAGAGGATATTACAAAACACACACACACACACACACAAACGCACACACACACACACACAAACACACACACACACGGAAAGCGCATTACTTACAAGAAGAACGATTGTTTCATTCGGAGGTCATTATGCTGAATGTGTGATTTTAATTTTCTAGTAAGTCCTATAGCAGCGAAATCACTATGTCTCAAAGGATTAAATAAATTAGGTTTTGTATGTCATAAATTTTGATTCGAATTTTATATGGACATAGGCCCGACTTTGGGGGCAGGACACTTTTGGCCCCCTCAATATTTAAAGGTGGGATGGGGTCCCCCCAATATAATCCAGTCGAGGAAAAATTAACAACGAGGAGAAAGAATTTCTGTCGTAAACTTTGTCTTGCCTTTAATTCAATATTAGGAACAGCCTTCTTATTCGATGGAAAATGCCATTTTCAAGACTGTGTTTAATAGAGCATTGAAGCTTCAACCAACACTCTGGTAGTACTGATATGACAAGTAAAGATCAATGTGGTGTGCAAACTTGCATTGAAATTTCCAAATTTTGAACTTGAATTTGTTTTAATGCCTTTAGGCAAATTTGACTTAGGTCGTGAATTTCCCAGCGGGGCGGATGCAACGGACCGAGATCTGAAGAAGGGGAGGAGGGGTCTTCATCAAGCAGTTGATAGAAAACGGCTGAATATAATGATATATTTATTCTTGTTTGGGCCCCCAAAATGTTCTTCAAGTCGGTGCCCATGTATATGGAGGCATGTAGTATACGTATTTCAAATAGAATTTTATATTCGTAAACAATATATAAAACATGTGGAGATATTGCAGGAAGACAAACATATTTTATGAACAACAAAATCTAGCAACAACCACGAAACATAAATTGTATGGAGAAACCCTCAATTTCTGCTTTTAGTTAAATAAGAACAAACTGTGTTTTCAATTTTCGACAGTCATAAAAATGTTCATTTGTTGATTTTTCTAAAATATTCGTCTATTTTTATAACCATGCCTAACAATTGAAAATATTTATACACTCGTATTTTCTTAAATGAAAGTTTGGTTAAATGGATCCATACGTTAACACACACTCGTTTAGTTTGCAGGAATGAGTCCTTGGGTCGTAATTCTTCAAGTAATCACCACTAGAGTTTTCTGTTTTGACAGTAATAAGGACATATGTTTAACAAAAAAAAAAAAAAAAAAAAAAAACTTAAAAGATTGACAACAACTTGAGAGTGTTTAGTTAAATACTCATGAAGAAACATTTGGAACATCTGGGAAGAAAATGAGTCTTCTCAAAACGTTTGTCGTTTATCAGAGACCCTAAAAGCTGCAGGAACTAACCAGTTAACAACTTCAGCTAAAAGTGAAGACAAATAAATTGGCTTGGACGTTGTTGTTTTGCAGTCATTTATTCTTAACAAGGCTTTGCTGTGTCCAATTTCCCGCCAAAATAATGCCTCATTTGCAGTTCCTTCTCTACACGATAAATTAATGAGATGCAAGATGTTTTCTGTCTTTCTGAGTCACAACATGCTGCAGGGGACGAAGACTTGTTATTAGCTACTTCGAAAGAGTATGATTGCTTGAATATTGCACACACAAACACGAACATTTACTAGGCGACTCGTGAGCAAGAATTCACGCTGCAACTGACAGAACGATGAACAGAAAAGTTGCCCTGATAAATAATTCCTTCTTTCGCCTTAAAATTGTTATTAATTAGAACAAATATATATTTTTTATTGCTATTATAAATCAAAAGATAAGTGTTGATCACGTTATTCATACGTCATGATCATGAAACCATCATAAGGAGTTATTTTACGCTAGAATATTTTACAAACTGATACACCACACACATATCCCCAAAAATATTCATGTTGATTTACACAAAAGCAATATGAGAATATGGAAAGTAACCACAGTGTTAACACATTCAAAGATCACAGAGGGGGAACTACAAAATTCAAAAAAAAAAAAAAAATGTTTTTGACAACTTTGGACATCAGAGGTTTTTGAAGTAAACTATTTAGTTATGTATCTTCAAATGGCAGACTCATTGCTAAGGGGTTAATGAAATATTTTCTTCCAGAACGAAAAAAAAAATGGACATCTTAAAAGCCATCCAAGTCTATGATTGGGTATTGGATTACTTATTTGACAAATTAAATGCAAATGAGGCTCATAAACAACACCTGTCCTCTCCTTCCAGATGGTGTGCTTATATATCACTCTGCCCTGAACCGAACGATCGGTTGCCACGCCCATCTCTAAAGGGTTAAAAAAAAAAAACGCAATCAATACAATATTGAACAGTAATTTGCGTCTATACCTCTAATAACGTATTGGGGCTAATGTGGTTGAGTGGGTAATACGCGTATTATCTGTATGCGATGTCACGAGTTCGATTCCGTCTGGTGATTTTTTTCGCAGACACAATTGTACTTTAAACAGTAAATCCTGTCTCATATATCGCCAATGCTGAAAAGGGACGTTAAGCCCAAGTCAGCGAAAGGAAACTACTATTTTCTAACCACACCTGAGTAGTTTACAAGAAACAAAAAAGGCGGGAAGATTTTTTTGAAAGAAATATTTAGGCATACTTATCATTTAAGTCATAGTCTTTACCTCGCCCACAGTAATACAATGCAAAGGGCACTAATTTAATATTACCAGTAGAAAGGCTGCTGAAGTAAAGACAGATCTTCAGACCTACCACCGACATACAATAATTCTACTACGTGTGTACGACAGCCTTTCCGCTTGTATTGTATGTGTATGTTCGAGGGTGTCTGTGTGTGTGGAATTAATTGTTGCCCGTAAGAATACTAATGGAATCTTGCTTGGAGTTGCATCTGCATCTTACCACTTAAATGCAGGTCACGCCTCATTTTGTTTATGCACTTTTCATGCTTGTCTGTCAGTAGTACGTGAGAGCCAGACTTCTTGCCCTTTTTAGCACGGAGCGAAAATCTCTGTAAAGCATATGCAGGCCGCATGCTACACGAACCTGGAATGCCATCCACTCCACGATGGATGGACGGATGAAGAACTAAAAATAAAGCAGAAATGTGTTTTGCACAAAAATAAGTTTTATTGTAGTTTTTGACACGACGTAAAATTCCATTGTACTTATGTCATACAAACTTCCAGTTAACACGGAAGCATTTTCATAAATGCATGATAACTAATACAGTGTGATTCAAAACAACTGCACTGTATTTATCAATCAGTTACCATTTAAAAATAAAAAAGTATATATATATATATATATATATATATATATATATATATATATATATATATATATATATATATATATATATATATATATATATATATATATATATATATATATCAACAGATCTGGGGGCCGCAGTGGCTCAGTGGTAAAGCGTTCACCTTTGGTGCATGGGGTCCTTGGTTCGATCACAGCTCCCGCCAAGTAAGCTTTGTGGAGGACAAACACCGTATACATGGGTTTTCTCGGAGTTCTCCCGTTTTCCCCCCACTTTCTACATTGCACCATTTCATTCATTTCTCGTCATCACCGTCTCCTTTAGCTTAACCACCAAACCGTGGGACGTAAAACTTAAAGATTTCATTTCATTTAACAGATCTGAGTATAACCTTGGATGCAAAGAGTTGTCGGAATATTCCATCTATATTAGCAGTTATCAATGAGTGTCGCGACAATTGCGACTAAAAAAGAAGTGGTAGCTTCTCTATTTGAAGACTCTTAATGATATCACAATTGCGATAAGCTATAGTGTCAAATATTACTGAGATTCTCTAGGTTGAAATTATTATTTAGAAACGGCAGAATTTATTATAAAATACAGATTTATCCAATTGTTTTCAAGCCTGAGACTGGCAAAAGTAATCGAAATCCCTATTTTGATGTGTTTAAAATCAGAGTTTTTGATATGCACTTTGTCTTTTGTTTGTATTTAATACTTGATATCTTGTACTATTATCACATACAGAATACTAAGAATAAGGTGTTCCTTATATATATATATATATATATATATATATATATATATATATATATATATATATATATATATATATATATATATATATAGAGAGAGAGAGAGAGAGAGAGAGAGAGAGAGAGAGAGAGAGAGAATGTTTCAAAACAGCACCGACAACGTTTGGGAAGTGATTCCTGACACTAAAATAAGACGAAATGTATAGATCAACCTGGCTGCACACATGCTTCCTTTCAGAGTTATAGGCTGCCGAAAACACGAAAAACTGAACTTGAAATGTCTATAGCTCCAAAGCTATGGGGCCTACCGTAGTCGGATCAGTTTGTGCAACAGTTTCGTCTATACTTTTCGTTTTATATTGATGTCAGGAACCACCTCCCAAACGTTGTCGGTGTTGTTTTGAAACACCCTATATATATATAATAGTGGGTCAGCAGTTTCACTGGAAATATGCATTAAATACTGAACATGGGATAAAGTCCTGAGGCATTTTCTGAAATCTCCGGTAATATCATACTTCTGGATTATTCCCTTAATCCTCTCAATCATCTGTATGTGTTGTTTCTATCTTTTGATGCTTTTTAAGTCAAGTTCTGTGCCCGTAAATTCACATTCGTGCTTTCTGCTTCCAACTTGAGACAGGAAATCAACTCTTGGATCTTCAGATGAGATCTACTGAGCAATGTATTTATCTTATTTGTATTTATCTTATTATTTTATTCTTCTTCAGCATTGTTAGAACTGTGCCTCCGCTGGTAGCAAGTAAACATCCACACAGGAATATCCTAGTTTTCCATATTCTTGTGTAAAAAAAATAATCCAAGAACTCTTCTAATTTCTCATTAGCAGAAGCTTCACCAGCCTTCAATTTGGAAAATAGTTTGTTTCATCCATGGTGTTCTCGAAGGATTAGAATTACGAATTAGGTTTCTGGGCTGTCGACATCTATAGTCATTTACCCCGTCACGTATACGAGGGATGACGTCCTTCAGCGAGCACACTATCCGTGGAAAGGGAAGGAAAAAAGATTGGGGAAGGAAGGAAGCGGGGTTGGACAGTTACGTTAGGTACCATCATGGCATTTGCCTAGTGTGAATGAGGGGAAACCGAGGAAAAACATCATTCAAAATGGTTGGCCTGAAAAACCTGTTATACTTTTTCGACGGAGTGCCCCCACCGGGAATCGAACCCGGAACCGTTCGCACCAAAGGCGAGAGCGTTAGCGACCACGTCAAGCGGGGCCACTTGTGCTCTCGAAGACAGCATGAATGGTATAAACTTCTGTAAGTTACTTACTTCAGCCCTTAAACATGCTGCAAATCGTTTGATAATCCAATTGGCCACACCGATTGACGGCTTCTCCAAGATGCAGTAATTCGGTTTTGTAAGCAAGAGAAATAACAAATATTATGCTGACAAATCTTCTTAGCTATATACCAGTTTGTGTGTAGCTTTGTGTAATTAGTTCTCTCACTCAATACTCTTCGGATAGTATTTAGCTTCGACATCAAATATTAACCGTAATTTTGATGCAAACATATAAGATGATTAATAATTTGGTCATAATTGTCACAACTCATAATTTTTAAATTACTATAAGAAAGTGATCGTGATTGTCTCGGGTTTTCACATAATCACAATTGTCAATTATCCTATCAATGAGCACGGCTTCAAGACGTCCTGACGGGGGCTCAAAGGTAGATCGTTTATCTCTAAAGTGTGGGGTCCCTGGTTCGATCCCGGCTAAGTAAGTTTGTGGTGGACATCATGTAAGTGGAATTTCACGGAGTAGTCGTTTCCTCCCACATTCTCATTCCACCAACGCTTCCATCATCCTTCTCCTTTAGTTTAAAGGGCATAATCGTGGAATGTTAAACTAAAAGATTTCATTTCATTTCATTTCATTTGGAAGACTTCAGCATTTATAGCTCCTCAGTCCTCAAAATTGTTCAGAATTGTTCAAAACTCCACATGTTCCAATTTATCTTCTAAACGTAAGTAATCATTCATGCATAACGCTTTTATTAGTTAACGATACTCAACTACTTGTAATAGTAACAATCTACTCTGTGTCACTGAGTTTTGTTGAGGGTTGACCCATTAGTAAGTTATTCAACAAAAAGCCAGTGCATAACTAAGATTATACTGTAAATTGTCGTATGATATTCCAGATTTTTTAGTCTGAAAATCTGGGAACCTTTTTAATGAGGAATGAAATGAGTGGAATTCAAGCACGGAGTAAAGGCTACGGACTGTGTTATACAGACTAAGAAACGAAAACGACGAGAAATTTCAATGTACCACTACCTGAAAACCAACCCAAGATCTAACGCATCAAAGATACGTATGGTTACTAGAATGACTTGAGACATAGTGTTTCTTTATAAAAGAAAGAAAGAAAGCTAGCTAGCTTAGAAACTCATAATAGGAACAAATCACTGGTTCTCAACCTTTTCGAGCCTAGTGCCCCCTTGGGTGAATGTAACTGCCCTCAGCGCCCATAGTCGTCCTAATCCACTCCACTCACGCCCAAAGATGAACGTAAGACTTGGATGAAGCATTCTAAGAACAAGGAAAAGACTTCAATAATTGAAAACAGCTTTGAAATATTATATATACTGTATATATTAGGGTGGTCCAAATTTATATGAGGAAAAATAAATTTAGGAATTTCTTTGTACTCACCCCCTAAAATGGTTCCATAAGGAACCAAATTAAGCCAGGAGAAAAATTAGATCCATTGAATAATTTTAAATGGTGCCCCAAACGACCTAAAATTTTGAATGCGTTTACAATACATAGTTATGGGAAAAAACTGGAATAAACTCTAGTAATTTAGAAACGGCTCAAGGGAATGAAAAGATGTCTTGGATAATAAAACTAGAGGAAGAGACCAACCTAATCTTGTATACGTTATCATGGCGGCCGTCTTGAAGTCCGCCATCTTGAATTCAGGTCAAAATTTTTAAATAGAAAGAGGGTCATGTGACATATCTTTTTAAGGTAGCATTTCACCAGATGCACAAATCTGGTATTATTTTCAAGTTAAGTATATTAATGTAAGAGTTATTACGTATGAAAAACAAAATGCTTCATGTAATGTTATTTTATTGCAGTTATGGAACACAGATATGTAAGAATTTTGGAAGTCTTACATAAACTGAAACAAACTGCTTGTTTCGTTTTGAACTACAAATAAGTTTCTTCCATCAAGATGATTCATAGACCATTATGAGGAAAAAGAAAAATTATAACTTGGAAGAAATTGAAATACACCTTATTTATGTAGTATCTTTTTGGTAAGTTATGAATCTTATTTGCTACATAGTTCACTTTGTCGTATATAGGAAAAGATTGTCTGTAGGCCTTTATTATCTGCAAAAGAAACTGTTTGTGCTCCTCTTTTCTCGTAAGAACGTTGTTGTAATCTTCTATTAGTTACACTCCCCTTTCTGCACACCGTTTGTTACGTGGATGAATTAAACTATTGTCTTTCCTTGAAGATAGTTATTGTTATTTGGCCATGAAGTCGGATCACACTCAAGAAACCCTTTGGGTATTTTAAATCTCTCGAGGAAAATTTGTTTGTTGTAACAAAATCACTGATTTCTCTTTTCACAAGAATTTTTATGGTATCATCTCTTGCGTCAAGCCTCTTTGCTGCTTTACGGTTTCCCCTTATAGTTTTAATTCTTTCAACCATTTTTTGCTTTTCCATTATGGTAACTCCATCATCAAAAAATCCCAATGCTACGTGATCCTCCGTCAAGTACCAGAGCCGGCGTGAAAATTTAGAAAGAGCCACTTCAGATAATTCAGCATCTATTTGTCTTTAACTGTACAAATCTTTCAAAAATTGTAGATCTTGTAATGGTGAATGGGATGTTTGATCACATTTAAGAGCCAACTGTGAACATATAGTCGGATCAGAAAGTGCATACTCTCCGAAGACCCGTTTCTATTTACTTCGTTAAACGAAACTGTTGGCGAAAGAGAAATATTTTAAATAGTAGCTTGCTTTTCCCATCCACCTTACATGGTGAATTGCTCCAGGCAAACGAAAGAAAACTCCTCAAGGAGGTATGCCACCCAAGAATATGATGGTCAGTTCTAAAAATTCTCTGTAATCTTCTCTGCAGTGTCCTGCTTCTACGAGTTTGATAGCAAAATTCAACACTTCATTTCTTACATCGGAAATATTGTTTGTTACATCATCATCATCAATTCCTGGAATAAAGTTAGTGCAATCTATTCTAGACCACTCGTTCTGAAAACACTTCAATAGGAGAACGTCCGGTCCAGATGCAAACGAAACACAACAGTTATCAAATACACATTTTAAAACTAATTCATAAATCTGGTGTCTACAAGGAAGGTATAGAAGGTTATTTTGGAGCTTCTGCTCTAGCAGAATGCAAGCACCGTTGACAAGATCCATATTGCAAGGAGTAGTGTCATAATAAACTGCCTGCACGAACTTTACCAAGTTCCATTCTTCAAGTGAATGTACTATAGTAGAATCAATATGTTCTTCTCTTGATGACGACAAAATGGGAACACCAATTAGCCTCTCATGATCATCTCCTGTAATAATTATTGATGATAACCTGCCGGCAGTCTCTCTGCCAGTCAAATTCAGCAGTAGTTTGCCGTTCCAATGCACAACTAACGCACTTGATGCAGTCTGAAATTGTTTCTTGTAGTTCTGTGCAACTTCACTACAGGTTTTCTCTCAGCATCGGTGAATGGAAGACCCATTTATTGCTAGTTCCTCTACATTATGGCCTAATGCCTCTGCCGTCGCTGTCAGAATATGTATTGCTGCTCTATGAGTGAGCTTTTATCGATTAAGAGCAACACCAGTCTTTGAGTAATAAAATTATTTTTTCCCCTTTCTACATCTCTTGGACGATCCGGGCACACACGCATTCGTATTTACATTTTCTCTAACATTCTCAACTGGGTTTTCCCCTTCATTACTTGCACTGCTCCATGTCTTTTGGCGTATAAAGTTCAAACAAATCATTTTCAGAAGTGTATTTTCTTTCGCGTTCCTGTTTCGTTTGAAGCCGTGCATATCCCTTTCGTTCTTTTCACGCCAAACTCATGTCTTTACTTTTAGTCACATGACCCTCTTTCTATTTAAAAATTTTGACCTGAATCCAAGATGGCGGATTTCAAGATGGCCGCAATGGCAGTACTATACAAAATTAGATATGTTTCTTCGTCTATTTCTATTATTCAGGGTATCTTTGCATTACCTTTAGCCGTTTTATAATTACATGAGTTTATTACAGATTTTTCCCATATACTATGTACTTTAATCGGATTCAAAATTTTAGGTCGCTTGGGGCACCATTTAATATTATTCAATTAAACTAATTTTTCTCCTGGCTTAATTTAGTCCCATGTGGAACCATTTTAGGGGGTGAGATCAGCCCGATCTGAAAATTGATATTTATGGACCACCCTAATATTTTATATATATATATATATATATATGGAAGGAAATTTTGTTTGTATAATTTGTCTTACATTAAGCATCTTTTTCCTTATTATTTTCTCCATGATAAATGCATTTTCGTTCTTCATTTTTTTTAAAACATGCACTTGCCCTCCTCACTTTCCAAAAGAAAGGAATCAATGACCGTTTCTTTTATTGACTTTTTTCAAGGAATCTAAATCCGTATTATAGTCAATCTTCTATTATTATTATTTGTAAAATAAAAAGTATAAACTTTTAATAATTTGTAAAACGCATAATGACTATCGTCCAAAAAAAGAAAAAGTACGACACAGGTCATGAAGACTCAAACAACTAAATATTACATCTTCCCCCAATCGCTCTTCTGTTGCAGCGCCCCATTTGGAAACGCGAACGCCCACACTGAAAACCATTGATGTAGACCAATCATTTTCAACAAATGTTTTGTGTAACGTCTCAGTAAACCACGTGGAAAGGGAAAGGAGCAGCGAAGTGATATAAACTAATACATCGATACCATTGTCTATGATTTTGGAGATATACTGCTTGTGGATGTACGACTATGCACATACACTTACAAACATTTGCTTATCTTATTCCCTTCCTCGTCTCCTCCCCATCTTTCCTCATTGAAGTTTCTCTCTGTTTTTCTAGATTGTTAAACCTCATTCCTATGTCATCAGTTGGCCACTTGGAAATAACTGATGCAGGCAAACGAAATGAAATCTTTAAGTTTTACGTCCCTCCATTATGTCGGTTAGGCTAAAGGAGACGGTGATGACGAGAAATGAATGAAATGGTGGAATAAAGGTAGTGAGAGGAAACGAGACAACTCACGCATACGGTGTTCATCCACCACAAAGCTCACTTGGTGCGATCTGGGATCCATCCAAGGACCCCATGCACCAGAGATGAACGCTCTACCACTGAGCCACCGCGGTCCCTGATGCAGACAAATGTAGACCGAAAATGAAATCCGTGCTAAGTTCCTTACACTGCTCAGTTAAAATTAGTGGTGGGCACAAAAACCGGTTTTTCGGTTTTGGTTTTTAGAAAAACCGAAACCGGTTTTTGAAAATTTTCAAAAAACCGGTTTGGGGTTTTCGCCGAAACCGGTTTCGGTTTTTTCCAAACCGGTTCGGTTTTCACTGAAACTGGTTCGGTTTTTCACCGAAACCGGTTATCGGTTTTCTCCAAAACCGGTTCGTTTTTTACCTGGTCCGGTTTCGGTTTTCTTCAAAACCGATTCCGGTTTTTTTTCAAAATTTGTTCTATTTCTGACCAGAATGGTGTTTCGTTGTTCTCCGGAAACCGAATCCATTTCCACAGAAATAGTTTTATGTGTTTTCGAAACGTTTTGACCGAAACCAGTTTCGGTGAAAACCGAAACCGGTTTCGGTGAAAAACTGAACCGGTTTTGGAGAAAACCGAACCGGTTTTGGAGAAAACCGAAATGTCGGTTTTTCGGGTTTCGGTTTTTATAGAAATCGGTTTTCGGTTTTTATAAAAACCGTTTTGCCCATCCCTAGTTAAAATCGGGATATCTAGTGTTCACTGTGGAAGTAGTTCAAATAATCGCCAGAAGAACGAGCGTGGTCCTATGTGCCAGCAGTTCTCAAGTAAAATCTGGGCTTCTTGCCGAAAATTTTCATTTTAGCACTTAGTGTTAGCATGGATTCTATAGTCAGTCTAGAAATGTCTTTCTACTTTTCTCAGATTTATCAGAGAAAATTCCATGTTATCCATAGTTCAAAAGAACACAATAAAAATAATTTGTGTTAGTAATATCTAGTTATGCAGCATAACTATTCCCTACATATCTCACTCACACAAAATTAAGCAGATATCTCAAGACGTTCCTGAACATGTAAAACTGAGTATCTCAAGCATATTCAAGGCAATATGTCCTACGAATATTCTGAACAGGTCTCAAGAATATCATGGGCACTAAGTATCCTGCACAATAATATGTTACGAGGATATTATGACAGGATGTTGCTCTTCAAGATTCATAACTGTAGACAGTCTCAAGATGTAAATTTTAAAAAAAGAAAAAAAAACATGTCTTACAACAAAATTTTCTTTCATTAATAATAATAATAAAAAGAAGGAGTGGGGGAATGTCGACAAACAGAAACAAAAATTTATTTAAAAGAAGCTCTGAGTTTACAGGAAATCCATGTGCTGCGTTCATTAAGCACTGGGGATCGTTGTTGTGAGCAGCATATTAAAACCTGTTCTCTATTAGATGACGTCCAACGAAAGGTCTTGTCACACACACACAAACAAAAAAGATCTGAAAAAGCATCCAGCTTTTTGAGTGACGTCTATTCAGTTCACATCAGAGAAAAATGGTACAAAAACAAGAGCTTAACTCTCAACTGCTGCCCCTTCCCAATATCCATAACATAACTTCAGTACAACGTGTCTCGCATGAGTGCCTCTGTTTTTCCAACATTTTATTATTTTTTTGGTTAATGGTTCTTATTGGAGTTTTTTAAAAAAGGAAAAAGGCCTGCTGTTTCATAGTTAAACAGGATTATATATCTCAAGCATAGTTTCGTCTCAAAACACCAACTGCCGACATCTCTTTTCTCTCTCTCTCTCTTAAATAAAACGGCATTTCTTTTCATCACTCCCCAGTCCTCCAGCCGACACTAACACCAACCAATCTCCAAATGCTGAGTGCTCATTAATAGACCGAAATCAGAGAATGTGGAGAACCGTGGGGACTACATTAGACCTATCAGTCAGTTACTCAGTGACTGAGACTTCCAGCCCAGGTAAAAAGCAAGCGACTAGCGTTGGTTTGGTAAGCCGAACATTACAACGAATGCATTATACAGCGTGAGAATTGGGCAGACAGACCAGACCACACACACAAACATTCTTTTGCTACAGACATGTTTGAGGTTCATTTCACTCAGTCACTAGTGGCTTCGGACGGTTGGCAGACTACCAAAATATATCTATAAGAAGCAGACACTCATAGACAGACGTGTTTCAAAACTTCAAGTGAAACAATGGAAGCGAAATTGAGGCCACCAATAGACACTTAAGCTACACTTAGAAATAGCCACTGAAATTCAAACCAAATTAGAAATATTTACTACTGGTATATTAATCATGTTTTGGAATTAACTATACCTCTATCGATATACCATACAAAGGGTTTATAATAGTAGACCAGATTACTTTGAGGTCCGTGATATATGGTGAAATCGAATCTGAGACTATAGATTAGTGGTTCTCAACTCGGAGAGAAAGGTGCGCGAAAAGCGAGCAAAGAAGGCGCAGGCTGCTGACAGAAATAAACTGTAAACGTTATGAATAAGGCATCACTTGTAATGATCATTCCCAATTTAGTATTAGCAAACTTCATAGTCGCTACATGCAGATGCTTAACATTTTGTCTTCTCTATTTCTATTTAAGATTCCTACGTTATAATTATGTAAATTAAAATTCTTTACAAAATTATCAAAAATGAATACAAAATGCTATTTCAGTGTGCAACAGGTAGCCTTCAAAACAGGTAGCTCAACAGGTAGCAGTTGAGCAAGGTTTTTCTCAACTGAAAAACAGCAAATTATTAAGATAATTGAATACTGAATTTGAAATCGCAGGAGTCAGACAAAAAGCATGTAATATAATTATGACCAATTAGTAGGAAGAAGGGGGATGAAGTAGCAACAGATTATTATGACCTAAATAGAAGGCTAAAATAGATCAATTTGCAGCATCAAGCCTGAACTTTCTAATTGCAAATTATTTTCCCCTTTATGGTAATTAACGTTATTTATGGTTATTTTAATGTTATAACGAACGAAGCACTGTTTTTTGTTTGTTGGTTGGTTTATTCAAGTTATATTAGTGTTGTCCATAGAACGAGACATTTTTTGTCTCACCTCGTCAGACGAGAAGTGTATTTTCAAATTTGAAAGCAGGTGAGTAATTTTTCGAGTCTCATGGCAACACTATGTTACTTCAGCGAAGTCTTAAAGCTCAAACATTGTTTTGGTGTTGTATACACTAGCGAAAATCTCGCGGGGGAATAAGGGGACATGTCCCCCAATCTTGGAACTGAGGGCTACTGTCCTCCCTAATAATCTGATTTGAAATCTGTTTTTTGGGAGAGAAATGTGACGATTTCTGCCCGACTACCAAAAGCAAAGTGAGATGAAATTTATATACCTTGCTGTATAATATACAACAGGTTCAACTCAGAAATCGCATTCATCTACTGCAATATGAGACTCACCTTCCCCAACCATCCAAAACAAGCCTCAAATCTGACCGCCTCCGAATGTTGAAGACAACTCTGCTCCCCTGATCCTCCACAGTATTGTTTTGCAACTTCATAAGTATTTTAAACACGAAAAGAAAGATTATGGGAACGATCTTATCTGTCCCCCCAATGTTGAAGATAGATTTGCGCCTGTAGTTGCATGATTCACAATCATCAGCTCAGGTCAGCTATCTCTCGATTGGTTTGACGCATCTTTCCACCTTTCCCTATTCTAGACCAGACTTTTCATAATAAAAAAAATATAAATTGATACCAGTGATTGTACAAACAATTAAGAGCATTATCAATCGATACGCAAGGCATTTACACAATAAACTCCCAACAATATACAATATATGGTTTAGATACCGTTATACCACATCCTGAATGATCTTCTCGTGACGCAAAATCATTCTAAGATCTAGATGAAATGAATAAGAAAATCGGGGCATACATTTTGTACATGAATTTACAAAGCCAGACGAGAAAAGCTTTCTGAGAATCCAGAGGAGACATGAAACAATTCTTCGGGAATCGAGACTGAGACGAGATAATTTTAATTCTCGTCTCGTGGGCAACACCACTACGTAGTATCATTGACAAAAGGACTAAGATTCGTTACTTGACACTGTTTCTACGAACTACTTCTACAATCTTAAAATAAGCAATCGAATAGTCATGATAGAAAAATATGTAATAATTGCATTTCATACTGAACCATGAAAATAATATAACAATCGATAGTATTTGATACTATATATAGCCTATATCAACTGAACGATTTTTTCGATATTTCCAGCTATCTATTTTTTTTATTTTTTTTATTTTTATTTATTTTTATTTT
This sequence comes from Thermobia domestica, assembly GCF_964235325.1. Lineage (NCBI taxonomy): Eukaryota > Metazoa > Arthropoda > Insecta > Zygentoma > Lepismatidae > Thermobia > Thermobia domestica. The sequence continues at coordinate 15,347 of NW_027656223.1, read as the reverse complement.
TATTTTATTTTTATTTTTATTTATTTATTTATTTTTTTGCTAATCAATCAAATAAAATATCCAAATCACTGTGTTCACGACCTGACTAACTACTGCGTTAATTCTTTCCACCTCAATGTCCAATCCAATGGACTTGTAGTTTGTCGTGTCATTTCTTATTCTTACATTGGAATACGTTAGTTGAGAACATTTGGTACCTTGGTTACTAGACTGCGATATTCATAGGACAACTTGCCATTTCACGATTTCCTCTTCGATTCGCTGAAACAAATATTTTATTTAACGATTAAAATAAAATCAGGTTTGAAGGGTTTAGGAAAGAATAATCATTAGCTCGGAAATAGGGCCCTCATATCTGGTAAGAAGCGTTCTTGGTTCGAATCCAGAACCATAAGCAGATTAATTACATTGTATCCATGAAGTTTCCTGGTGTATTACCGTTTCTCCACACTTCACAATGAATCTACCAATTCTTGCAAGTTCTCTCGCGACTATATGATTAGCGATCCTATAGTAGTGCGGGAGGTATGGGTTTTATTCCCGATCGGAGCTATTGTAGTTCGGTTTTAAAGGCTTATATAGTCTTCATGCTAAAAAGGAATTAAATTCCGAAACAAACAGAAACTCAATTTCATTTTTCATTCATCCCTTTAAAGCTGACCAGCCACGTGGGACGAGAATGCAGGAAATGGTTAGGAAATGGTGAATTAATGAAATGAGAAGGTAGAAGAGAACGTGAGAGTTCCGAGAAAACTCATAGACGCGATTATGTCCACCATGAAGTAGGAATGTTCGATAAGGCTGAGGACCTATCGAACTTCGGGAGTGAAAATTTATCGAATTGTCATTGGTTACTCGAAAGCGTTCGAGTATTTGAAATTATCGAAGTTTCGGGTATTATCGAAAGTTCGAGTATTCTTGAAGTTTCGGATATTATCGAAAGTTCGAGTGTTATTGAAGTTTCGGGTATTATCGAAGGTTCGAGTATTATCGAAGTGTCGAGTATTATCGAAGTTTGTGAGAAGAAACTTTTCTTTCACTTCATCTTAAGAGAGGCAAGTTTTAAAATGAACACCCTGCATATAGAACATGTACACCTATGATAACCTCGTTTGCATTGTTTCTTCTAAACACTTCAATAATTTTAACAAAAGAAACACTGACCAAATCTTAAAACTTTACTTTATTTTAAATTATAATTTGTAACTGTTATGGTGTGAGGACTGCGATATGTCATAGTATATAGAAGAGACAGGAAAGAGAATGAAAGAAAGGATAAAACAACATGAAGATGATGTTAGGAAGAAAAAAGATACCAATGCCATATACAAACATGTTAAGGAGACGAATCACGCAATTAAAATGAAATGAAATCTCAGAGTTTTACGTCCCACGGTTATGCCGGTTAGGCTAAAGGAGACGGTGATGATGAGTAATGAATGAAAGGGTGGAATGAAGAAAGTGGGAGGAAACGGGAGAACCCCGAGAAAACCCACGCACACGGTGTTTGTCCACCACAAAGTTCACTTGGCGGGGGCTGGGATAGAACCCGGGACCCCAAGCACCAGAGGTGAACGCTCTACCACTGAGCCACCGCGGCCCCGAATCACGCAATTAATTGGGATAAGACGGAAGTATTGGAGATGGAGAAAAGAATGATAATAAGGAAGTGGAAAGAAGCGGATTGGATAAAGAAGGTAGGAAGAGATAAACTGATGAACTGGACAGGGGGCTTACCAATTAATGAATCATGGCAAGGAAGTTTGAATAACATAGAGAAAAAAAATAAAATAAAATAAAATAAATAAAAATAAAAGGTCCTTATAAGAACCAAAAATGAAGGAAGTGATTAATTGGAAAGTGAACACGAAGACTTATAGGATTGGCTGAAGGCCTCGGTAAATAAGAAAAATAAATAAATAAATAAAAATAAAAAAGTACAACAATGACTCTATATAAATTATGTCTGTTAAAAGAATTTAATTTTTTTTTATAACAATGACTATATATATGACGGTTAAAGAATTTAAACTCTGTTATAACAACATTTATATATATGTCTGTATTTTCATTAATTTCGATCGTGTCTGAAGAAGGATATGCTAGATATCCGAAACAGTTACAAATTATAATTTAAAATAAAGTTTTAAGCTTTGGTCAGTGTCTCTTTTGTTAAAACAATTAATCCAAAGCCATGAATAGTCTTACTAACTTCAATAATACTGAACTTTTCAAAATATTCAAACGACTCCATAAATTGCAATCATACTGAGATCTTTCAGTATTTGCTGCTTTCAAACAATTCGAGACTGACGAACAGTTCGAGTGTCTCAAACTCGTCGAATGTTTTTAACATTTCGAATGTCTCGAATACTTCGAGTGCCTTGAAAACTTCGAGTGTCTCGAACATTTCGAGAGTCTCGGTCACTTCAAGTGTCTCGAATATTTCGAGAGTCTCGAACACTTCAAGTGTCTCGGACATTTCGAGAGTCTCGATCACTTGGAGTGGCTCGAACACTTCGAGAGACTCAAACATTTCGAGTGTTCGAAAGTTCGATAAAATTAAAATTCTTTATCGACGAAACTATTTTGAAATTTTATCGAATTGTTATCGATTACTCGATTATCGGAACAGCTCTACTATGAAGTCTCAGGGCCTGAAATCGAACCGAGGATTGCTCGCACAATATCAAGTACTGCCGCTGAGTCATCGTTCCCACCCCCAGAATGTTGTCTTACGAATAATTCAAATTAACATTAAAGACGTGCAGTTCAGCAAGGTTATTAGTTATCTTCTACTCATTCCATTAAGACAAGAATAAAGCAGAACATGATTAAATTGTAATTATTTTTTTTAAAAAGAAGAAGTTAGAAATAGTGCTGCTGGAACTATTTAAAATAATTCAAGGAAAATATTCACTAAGAATAAATGCCACCTAAGGCCCATAACTTCATTATGCATGCTTTATGGAGATAACTTTGGAACAATAGATATAGTTCCGAAGTATTCTGCGATATTAAAACCATAATCCTCTTAAGTATCTGGAAGCTTTCTTGATTCAACTGTCAGTAACTTCTCATTTGTTTCGTGTATATAAACGCGAAAAGTGATGTGAAAGAGAAGTTAGCTTAAAAATGTTTGGGAGGAGACAGGCAAGATATTACTAAATATATTAGTTTGAGTAACGTATAATGAATAGTTCAGTTTCTTTTAGTATATTGTATATCCAAATTATTTTGTGTTCTAGTTTATTTTTAAAGTTTAACGTCCCACGATTATACACCGAGGCTAAGGATAACGGCGATGATAAGACAGCTGATAATGGTGGAATTATGAAAGTGGGGGAAACGGCCGAACCCCAAGAAAATCCATGCAATGGTGTTTGTCCATCACAAAGTTAACTTGCTGGGGCAGCTGGGATCGAACCAGAGGCCCCAGATAACAGAGGTAAGGTATCTCAGGTCAATCACGGCCCATGCTTCAAAGGATAATAACTCTAGCATAGAAAGTTCCTATTTTTCTGTCCATACGGCTTTAGATGTATACTATTGGAAATTTCATGACGGCCTTAGGGTGAGGTCCAGAAAATTGACCTATTACCCTTCTCCGCCCATTACATGGTAGTGAAACCGATATTTTTTCTGAAATCCGATGTTGCCAACAAATTCGAACTCCATGACAGCTCTCAGCTAAAATAGGAGGGGGCGAGTAAAAGCTGATCTCCGTTACTTGAGTAGGGAATGGAATGTTTTAAATGTTTTGGCGAAGAAAAAAGTAGCCTGGAAAGCTGCGAGTCCTTCGTGTTGCTCTGTTATTTGACACTTCAACAGAATATCTTTCTTCTTCCGTTAAGAAGGAGCGACCCATATGTGCAGGTCAGTTGGTCAATGTTAGTTCATCTCCCTGTTCTCTATATAGAAAGAATGAAATAAACAAAGAAGGCAAGAAATACATTTTGGCATTTTTTAAAAGATAAACATGCATCTATTGAAAAAAAGCACGAGGAAGATTTTAATCTATATAAAAGTATCTTCAATTCTAGTCGAATAATAATATCTGAAATGCATGATGAAGAAGTAACTTTCTCATTTACATAATAGATAAGGCAACAAGATATCAAAAATTTACGAATAGTGTCTTTCAATTATATCTAATGTGTGTTTATTTTTCCCTTCCCTACTTTGGAGTGTGCATTCTTTTAAAGTTATAAACATGAAAGGAGCAAAAGTAAGCAGACAGAGTGTGAAAATTATTCAAAGTGTTCGTACATTTTTTAGCGGTATCGTGCACGATGGGGGTTCTATACCGAGCAAGAATATTAATGAACTAACGTCGCAAGCTACAGGAGTTAGTGTTTCGACAATTAAGAAAATTGCACGTTTGGATGCTGCTACGTACCGTACCCCAACTAAAAAGAAAGTTCACAAGACAAAATTTGCGTTTTCTAAAATCGATGACTTTTCCCGGGATTTGCTGCGTAGGACAGTTTATGAATTTTACAAGGAAGGGATTTCACCGTCAGTAAAGTCATTGTGCGAAGCAATGCGCAGGAAAACCGCCAACACCGATTACGAATTTCCTTATTGTGCTCGGACATTATATACATTGTTAGAAAGTATGGGATTTAGGTATCGGAGAGCAGACAGGAAACCACGCAGGATGGAATCACCAGAAATTATTTCTTGGCGATATCGTTATATTGAAGAAGTAAAAAAGTATCGTAGTGAAGGGTTTCGAGACGTTTATTTAGACGAAACATGGTTCGATACCAATACGTGTAAAATGAAGAACTGGACTGACGACTCGGAGAATTGTTCGGTAGCAGTGTCAGATAAAAAGGGAGAACGAATAGTAATAATTCATTGTGGGGGCCGTAATGGGTTTGTTGAGGACGCACTTTTCGTAACACACAAGAAGATGGAAAATGCTCCTGCGGACTACCACGGTACAGTGACTGCAGCCATCTTTGAAGAATGGTTTGAGAATTCCGTGTTAAAACGACTGGAAGAACCATCAGTGATTATTTGTGATAACGCGTCAGTGCATTCCCGTGTTAGTAATCCGAAGCCAAACTCTTCTTGGCGGAAGGAAGACATTATCAGGTATATGAATCAACATTGTATACCTGTACCTAATCCCATTCCAATTAAACCAGTACTCGTAGAAATTGTAAACAAACATGTCGGTTTTCAAGAGAAGAGGTACGTGATTGATGAACTTGCTCTTGCATACGGACACGTTGTGCTACGTTTGCCACCTTATCATTGTGTATTGAATCCCATCGAACAAGTGTGGTCAGAGTTAAAACGGCGAGTGGCGGCCAGGAACTTAACAGGGCATTCCGTCAGTGCTCTCATAAACATAATAAAGGAATCAGTTCAGAACATAACGCCGGAAAAATGGAGAAACTATATTACGCATGTAGAAGGTATTGAGGACAGCTATCGTGCTCTGCAGTGTGTTTTTGACAGTGACGAACAAGCAAAATTTGTTATAACAACGGACGGCGATTCAACAACGGACGAGGAAGATGGTAGTGAAAGTGAAGAGCGAGACTATGGATTCGAAGAATTGGCAGATGATGATAACGACAATAACATATAAAGGAAAGTATAATTTATTTGCTGTTATTTTATACGATTTTCTTCTGAATTAAATTGCAATAAAACTTCCATGGGAATTAAAATAAAATGAAATGTAAGGTGAATGTAGGCTAAAAGAGACGAGGATAAATGTAAATAAATGAGTAAAAAATCATTGGTGAAATGGCTGTCGTATTTACGCATGGGCCATAAGCCCTGGGCGACAAATTTTGGAGGCGGAAAATTTACTCTGACCAGATATTATTCCAAAAAAATATTATTCTCTATTATTATTTATATATTATTTAACGATATATTATTAGTCTAGTAGTATGTTAACAGTAGTATAGTATTATTAGTATATATTGTAATATATTATCTAAATATTATTTATTGTATATATTTTATAAGTTTCCCCCTCCACGCAAATAATGATTATTCATTTCACCGTGTCCAATTTTCTACATCAGTATTTATTGATATTGAGGAAGCAGCAAGTTTTGGATGGCTTATGGAAGCAAAAATGTTATAAATACTGTACAACAGATCTATAATGCTAACTGTACAACAGATGATTTTTAAGAAAAAAGTTAGAATAGTCGTGAGACCTGTGTGATTGAGTACACTTTACGTAGTACGTAAATATAAGAAGTTGCGTTAGAAAAAAAACTGCAATTATATTCTAAATTTTAAGCAAATGGATAGATAGGATTTAAAAGATACGCTTTATCTCAGTGATATAAAAGTATTTGAATATTTTAGAGAACCACTCGTTGTACAGTGTTTTATTTATTTATTCACAAAGTTGAACTTATTAAGTCTAGAGAAATCTCGTTCCAGGTCCAGAGCAAAGGATGAAGAAGAAGCCAAGCTTATATGGGAAAGGAAGTGTAAAATACAAAATTATCAACATCTCATATTCATCCATCATTAAACACCTTATTAGCATCTTCATCACAAAATTAGAAGTGAGCTCCCTCGTGACTGAGCAGTTGGCGCGCGCACCTTTGACGTGGGAGAACCGGGTTCGTTTCCCGGCTGGAGCTCGTGTGTTTCGGATACTGCATTAAGCTGTGGGTCCACGTCCCATATCGCCCCACTGCTGAAAGGGATGCTAAACTCAAAATCAACAAAATTAGAAGTAAAATTAAAAAAGACAAAATAAAATGCATACTAAGGTACTCGCACAAAAAATTAAAAGACAAAAATATTTTTAAAATTTGAATATCTAAAGATAATTTTAAGGCATGGCATGGTAGATCCCTACTAACTGCATGTTTTTTATCACGCCAACCCAATACTCAATAACCTCATTACAGTGAATCCTGCAGTTAATTCATAGCATGATTCAAAACACTAAAATCCTATTCGATCATATTGAATTCACCTCATGACCAGCAGTAGGGCATCTGGCTTTCTGCCCTTCGTTGTTCAGCCTTCAGCTGGGCATCGCAGTTTTTCCAGATGTTTGAATCTAGACGTGTGATGGTTTTCTCAGCTTGCTGAGTTCTATCCATCTACACCCTTCCGAAATTACTAATGCTATTAGGCGCCGTTTCTTCCTCTTTTTTCTTCCATAACCCTGGTAGATAGCCTCTCGCGAGTGCTAGAAGCCGGGAACTAACAATCTCACACCACTGCATGTTCCTTGTAGAATAATTGCATGGGGACCTGGAAACTAGATTGAGGGCTGTGTCCAGGACCGGGTGCTGCGAGATTTGCGGGGCAGTGCCCATACATATTTTTCTATTTCTGATTTTTCGTGCTTGCACTCTATTCCATCTATATTCACCTCTCCTATAACGCTATTGGACGAGGTTTCATTGATCTTCTCTTCGAATCCCCGGCCGAAAAACTGTTCGCGAGTGCTAGAAAGCCAGTATTACCAAATCCTACAATATGTATGATACTTGTGATATCATTGTATGGAGACCTTTGGTATAGATCGAGTGTGTCCAGGATCGAGGATGATTAGTTATTAACGGGACAATGTTCTATATTATTATTATTATTATTATTATTATTATTATTATTATTATTATTATTATTATTATTATTATTATTATTATTATTATTATTAGTGCTACGGGGTGTTTATTTAATGAAGTTCTAGGAATAGTTGGAATGCATTTTGACATTAACAATGAGAAATGAGAAGAAAATTTTGGAAAGATTCTGACAAGGAATAAGTAAAAGATACCGTGTCACTATTCGTTCAATGGGACGAATCGTGGAGAATTTTCAGTCAAGATTTCTCGTTGCATAGTTCTTTGAACTTCCGGTTGTGATGTGATTTTTAGTACCAGGAAATGTAGTTTTACTATTATAGTTATTTTTAATATACTTTGTTTCGGATCGATTTCCGATCAAGCGCACATAGTTTTCACAGTTTTAAACCTACATTTTTAGACAATTGAAAATTTACTTGAGTTAAGAAACAACAATCCTAGGCTTAAAACAATGTGTTGACCACACATCACACAACTTGTCCTTGTTAGTCCTTGGTGATCTGTAACATTTGTAAATTATTATTTTTATTACCTCTAATCATAAAATTATTTATTAAGTGGCTCAAGAACCGGCGTTCACGGGAAGAGTAGATTTATGTAGAATATTTGAAATGTGTATCATATTTGAACCATCTTTTCGCATTTAGAACAGGTATTTGAATCTAAATTAAATTATAAAAGCTTAGGTGACCCAGTACTATTTTCAAAACTTGATTTTGAAGGGTTTAGCAGCTTTCAATATATTCTATTTTTTAACCCTTTCCCCCTAGAATATACCTTTAATGAAAGTGACATGAAAGAAACCCGACTCGAGTCAACTGCTACCTACATTGCAAAATCCATTTGAAAGAGTCTATCAGTTTTTCTCATGATGATGGGATAAATAACAGATGAGTTTGAATGTGGAGAAAAATACCTCTTAGGATATTCATTATAATGAAAGGGATATGAAAAATCCAGCTCCAGCCAAGCGCGGTTTCAATTTTTTTTTAATGGTTCAGCAGTTTTCTAGTGATGATGAGACAAGACAGTCTCCATGGTCTTCTTTCCAAAAATTTTATTTTTACTTTCGAGCAACGATAGGAGATAAGAAAGTATAGCAATATAATGGAAAAATCGAGATTTAAAAGAATTTGTAAGTTGGATCGCCTCTACATGCCTCAAAACGGAGTTCTGGACGTTTGTTCGTCCCAATGAAAGTATGTTTGGTCGCCTAGAAGGCATAACTACGGTTCAACGTATCGAGACGTAATTTTAAATTTAAGGTTTCTATAAGATTCTCTAACGGTTTTTTTTTTCGATTTTTTTACTACTGCCAAAACTACGAGTAGTTTACTGAACATGAAAATAAAAATTTGTGATTTTCTCGGAAACGCCTCTAACGATTTTTTCATGTTTCATAAATACATGATTCATAACATTATGATAATATGGGATAACTCATTTATCCTGAAAAATCGGCAAGGGGTAGTTCACTTTTGGAGTGAGTTTTTTTTCGGACGATTATTTCAAATGCGAAAAAGGCGATATATAATAATTTGATTAATAACCCTATAATAGGGTTAAGTAATTTCTCCCGAATAAATCCGCAAGGGGTAGCTTCTTAATAGGAGTGAGTTTATTATTGGATAATATTCTCAAAAGCAACTCAATCGATTTTGTTTATATATCATTAATAATTCTGTAATGTTGCGTAAATCATTTTGTTGACACCTCATAAATAAATATTCTATTAATAACCCTGATATACGAGGGTTCCATTTGTCACTTCTTATAAAAAAGTTCATGTAGGTAATTTTCCTCGAATGAAATTTCCTCAAAACATTTCGCTCGTATTTCATGTTTAAGCAATAACTGCAGCATAATATGATATACTTTAAGAAATTGGAGTGAGAAAATTTAGTGGAGTGGCCTGTATCTTATTACATATTGAGAAAATAATTATAGAATTTTTCCTCTTAAAGTGGAATTTCACAAAATGCTGGAGCAAGTGTTCACTTACTTTTAATAATGAGTTTATATACTGTTTCATCTCCCTAACATGTCGCGAAATATTCTATTCTTGACATACATTTTAAACCCTATTCCTCCACCTTAGCATATACATTTTGATGACATAACAAGTGACTATCGTTTTACTGTTAATAAAACTTTCAAACTATGCGAATTCAAGAAGGAGATTAAAACGTATTCTTGAAACACTAAATCGATTGCAAAAATCCGTTTCTTGTTTTACTCATTTAAAAGCAAATATTTTACTCACTATTTAATTAATATTCTTAATTTTATCGAAACAAAGTTGAAATAAGCAAAATAAATAATAACAGAATTCATTCTTCTTAATAGTTGAAAGTGGTGTATATTTTGTATTTTAATACATACTTTTAAGAATAAATTATGACATTTGCATTAAATAGTGAATATTACACATGGTATACTCTGAAATATTAAAATATTGATTTGGTCGTGTCCTTAATTTTTTTTTTTTTTTTTTTTTTTACTAGCATTAACACAAAACAGAGCATGTACCTTTCGTTGGCGAGGGGGGGAAAGAGCAAAGCGGAATCCCAAACCCACGGCGAGGGGGAAAAAGAAAGAGAGGAAAGTGACCTCTTAAACCCACATGTGTAAGTCATAAATCAGAGTATAACAGAGACCCAAAACTATGGCAACGTTGGTGGATACACATTTACTTACAATGTCACTAGTAAGGTGATACGAGTGTTCGGACATTGCCGAAACCACCCACGGAGAGCTTTCTTGTTCTTGCGAGTTGTTTAGTTGATATTTTAAAGACCACCTATTATGCTTTTCAGAGATAATACACATCCGTCCTATAAGTGTACTCAGCATTTTACTTATAGTATGGGTCTTGCATGCTGGACATTAAAAAAAAAAAAAAAAAAAAAAAAATCCTCAATTCGTTTCAGGATTTTGTTTATTAATAGTAGCTAGTTTGCTAATTCTTATTTGACATGTAAAAAAACGCAGAGCGTGCGTCGAGAGCTAAATAGCAAAAGGAACTTGCTTTCGTGTTATCATTTACCCTCTAAATCACAGCGTTACAGAAGCGCACGTACCAAAACATTTTAGCACGAACGCGAAACACGTGTTCGCGCAAACTGCTTACTAAGCTCCCATAGATCATCATTCAAACCCTCAACAGTCTCTCTCTCTGGTCGGTCATGTTTATTCCTTGCCCAAACATACACCTTCTTCTCACAGTAAGTCTTCCACATGAGCGCCGAGCTCCTTGCTTTGCTCGAACCAGACACTATACTCTATAACTAAAACTGTTTGATTTTTTTTTTTTTTCTTATTTTCTTGGAAACAAAGTTTTACAAAGAATCTTTTCTGTTCTTATTAAGGAATACTCTATCGATTTGTTCCTAGTATCATCTTATTGATGCAGAATGTTGTTCTTGGTAGTATGTCGAATATTTTCTTAATATGCCATTATCCAACCCTTTAACTTATGTTTAAAATTAATTTTATGGTGTATTTATGATGAATTCCTATACAATATATTAACTATTTATGATGCTTTATTTATTTATTTATTTATTAAAGTTTATTATATTATTTATTTATATATATTATATATATATATATATATATATATATATATATATATATATATATATATATATATATATATTATTTATTTATATATATTATATATATAAATATATATAAATAATATATATATTTATATATTATTTATTTATATATATTATATATATAAATATATATAAATAATATATATATTTATATATTATTTATTTATATTATTTATTTATTTATTTATTTATTTATTTCAGTATGGAAATTCTGTTTATTTGTGTAACACGAAAGCATTATTTTCCATGTCTAACTAGTAGGTTCTTTCATATGCTGACATGATCTACTCGCATTACATCGTCCAGGTGTCACGTTTTTGGTCTTCCACATCCAGTTCTTTGTTCAACTAAGTAAATTCTTTCACATATTGATATGGTCGTCCTTTCCTGATTGGATACAAAATCCAGATACCTATAATATATATATATATATATATATATATATATATATATATATTAAAAACTAGCTATAGAGTATGCTATTACTGAAATTCATTAGTAATGGCATCTTATCCACCGTAAACTTGAAAATGAAGGAAGGGGAGGGGGATTTGGTTCTCATACGCCCTAGGCTCGATCTTAAGAAAATTTTTAGTGTGCGGTTTGGGTAGTAACTCGTTTATAGAAGAGGGGACTGAATCTCTTCCAGAATTCACTAAAATGAGAAATCTGGTTTAAAGATTTACATGTTTTGATCCAAGTAACGAAGTTTATGTTTATGAGCTATCAGACAGTTGGGGACCGCACACTGGTAACGTCGATGATGTAACTAAAAGCGTGTTATTGGTAAGTTCCCACTCTCTTAGATAATTAACTAAAAGCTGTTATTGTCATCATTTTATCACAGTTAAAGACTGGAAAGATAATTTAGAACGATACACTTTAATGATCTTTGTTGATTAAAAGACGTAAACACGTTTGTGTATAGGGTCAATGACGCCATAATGTCAACAGTCAATACTAGTTCAATTGTTCCTTGCTTGATGAAGTTTAGCACTCTTTTCAGCACGTGGCTCTATAGTTTAAAGTGGAATCCGAACTACTACAGTAATGCGTTTAATTTTCGCCCCGGGAATCAAACCCGGGAAGTGCACCGGCCACTACAAAAGTGAGGACGAAAATACTAGTTCAAGTTTACCAGGCGAATCCAACATGACCTCCTAAGAGCAACAAATTACCTACTTTCTGGACCGTAGTAATGGCCAAACGATTTTGAATACGAGCGACGGTGTAACTTGACGGCTAAATGAGTATTCTACAAACAGTGCTTTAAAAAAAAAAAAAACTCGGTTTCATTGTGTATTGCAGATGCACAGAATTTACCTGTAAAGTTCTTGTTGATTTAGCGACGGGGAAATCCTATGTATAGATTGTCCTGTGACATGCACACAAAAACTCTAATTTTATCCTTCTAAATAAGAAAAATAAAATAACCTGCCTCCTTGGAACAGCTGCACTTTTTTATTCCACAGAACATCCGGTATGGAACGCTAAGTCATTTATTCTTGCCACGTGGGTGCTGTCAAACAGTATTAAAAAAGACAAGTGAATTAAGGTAGGCGGAGTTCATATCTCCAAACGTACGAAAAATTCCAGCTTGAATATCTTCCTCCATCTGCAGTGACGTTCTTTTTCTTTCTTCCTTCATGTTTTGAGTGTTTGCATAAATGCGTGTGTGTGTGAAGACTTGCGAATAGAATACGCCATCTGGATTCAGAAAGCATGGGGTCTTTGATTGAAGAAAGCCTACATTGTTTGATGTTAACTTTCAGAGTCTTTTGTTTATGTTCCTATTGCAGCACATGTGGTCACACACCTCTTCTCGTCTTTTCCACCCAGCTGCTGGTGGGAGAACTAAATAAAATGGGTCACGTACGACCGACACACACACACAACTGGTATCAATTATCAATTAACAATAGTTTTGTGAAATACACGTACCAATCTACAGGTATTTGCAAATAACATTTATACTTACGGACTTACATGTTTTTGGAAGTGTTTTTCTTACATGTGTAGTATTGCGCTGCTCTGCGGCTAATACTTATTATTGAATTCCGCCCTGGCTAAGCGGTTAGCGACGCACCTTTAGCGTGGGAAACCCGGGATCAATTCCCCGCAGGAGCTCATATGATTTGGATCCCACGTTAAGTTGAAGGTCCACATATCATATAGGCTCGCTGCTGAAAGGGACGTTAAAGTCAAATCAACAACAATAACTATTATTATTATTCAGTAGGACTTCTAAAACTGTATTGTTAGTACGTGCGTCCTTTACTCCACACGACAATGTTGAACGAAAGAGAATTGTTGAAGACATAGAGTCTATCCGTTAATATCTTCACGGGTAACGGTGATTTTAACAGTGGCTATCCATATTCCGTTTAAAATCTATAACATTCCCTAGCGTCTATGCAACCTGTACACCAGCAAAGAAATGTTGGTTGGCTATAATGAAAGGATATGTAGAAAAGCGGGTATCCATATCCCATACATGGAAACATATGGTTCTCTTTACTTTTTTTTTTTTTTTTTTTTTTTTTTTTTTTTAGTACAGTTTATTAACAGTATACGATTGTTCACTAAACTCTAAATAACATAGTAAATCCATTTGAACTTACCACTTCTCTAACAAGGCTGTTACTTACGAGACAAGAGTTGATGCTATCTTGTCTCAAAAAATAGTCGTCCAAGTGATGTCTCCTCTTCGAAAGTGTTTTTCTATTGGAAGAGCTCTGGCTCGTGAGCAACGCTCTTCTGTACTTGGCCATAAATCCAAGCTGACCTTTTATTTTAATGACATTAACATATAAACATGTACAATATAATTATTACTTGATAAGTTATCCACTTATATTTTTTGTTTTTGTTTGTTTGTCTGTTTGTTTGAAACTGACAATAGCGGAAAACTTACGAAGCACCGTATAGCCTATATTCCATGACGACTCTAGTTTCAGATTGTACTGTATGAACGTACTGCTACCGAGAATTACCCAAACTCTATTGCTAAAACTATTTGGTAAGCTACGGGAGATACATGAGTAATTTGCGGAACGTTTGAAAGAGGAAGTGATATCTTTCCAAATGCTAAGGACCTTGCGCTGCATAGTAGTTTCTTTGCTCTTAACTAACGCTGCTGCACGGACTACACATCTGTGTGTTACCCGACCTCTCTAGTGGTGGTATTTTAAAATTTAAAACTTCCGTTTCCAAATGCTACGTAAATCATTCACATACGAAACTGAGTCTATCTTTTATAATCACGTTGTATTTAAAAACTACATTGAAATAAAGACAATGGAATGAGAATGTAGGAGAGTCCATCAAAAATGCTTGACCTGGAACGAACAAGAGTTCATCCGTATTTACAGGTGAATGCTCTAACAACAAGACTTTAGTTCCAAATTTTTACTACTACAGTACTTTATTCCTACTCTTCTCCTTTCTGTATTTTCAAACTTTGAAACACTTTGTTATCATCCAAAAATTCCTTGTTTCCCTCATGAACTGAAAAAAAAAAATACTTTTATAGATGAAAGTAGTCGGTTGACGGTTTCCTGTGCCAAGATTTAAATTGAATATCAACGGTGTACAGTCAATGCCTTGCCTACCGTTTGTTCTAAAACTACAGCACGTAGCCCGGTCCTCCTCTTACACCTAGAAGTTATACAACCCAACAAACAAAAGTGTACAGTGGGTGGTGTATGCTAAAGGCATTATTTATGAAAATGAAAGATTTTTTACGTCCCATGTATATGCCGGATACACTGAAGAAAACGGTGATGATGAGAAATGAAGGAAGTGGTAGAATGAAGAAAATGGGAGAACCCCGAGAAAACCCACACACACAATATTTATCCACTACAAAGTTTACTTGGGTCGAGCTTAGATCGAACCAAGAATCCCATGCACCAGAGGTGAACGCTCTACTACTGAGCCACCGCGGCCCACTGACAATATTTATTTAAAACCTACTTCATCAACAAATAGAAATTTTAGTATCACCAAGTCTTTAAAGCCGCATACTTTTTGATTTGATTTGGAGATTAGCGACCCTTTCAGCAGGAAGGTTAAATGATATGTGGACCTACAGCTTAACGTGGGATCCGAATCACATGAGTTCCCGCCGGGAATA